>NW_027223327.1:6734893-7012383 GCF_030449975.1 Polyergus mexicanus | reverse complement strand
CCGATATGCCGTACGATGAATTTTGCGCGTTGTGTTGCGATTGTTGGCAGCGCAAGTACGGATTCGTAGTAATAGACAAGGACAGTTCGCTCAACGATGGTCGATACAGAAAAGGATTTAACGTGTTCGCGATACCGCAAAACGATTAGTCGTTGTCGATACTTCGTCGGGGTGAAACGTGAAAGAGAGATTGACATTTTTGTTTTTCCGCGATGGCTGCGATCGATAAGAACGAGGATATTCGCGAGCGCGAGAAGATTGCGAGGGCAATTGTGAAAACTAGCGAATCGATTCGCAAGAAACATCGCGCTTTGAAGACCGATAAGATCGAGGAGGATATCGTGTTGGATAGACGCTTTAGACCTCTCATCGAGCCGTTACAAAAGATCGTCGACAACTCTAGCTCGATCGCGGTGAAGAACGAGCCTGCGAGTAACACCAACGCGGGGATCGAAGCGTTGTCCATCCCGAAGCGCGAGAAGGATGATGATGATGATGATGATGATGATGTGCCACCGCAAAAGAGAAAACGATCAAACGTCAGGTCGGATCGCTCACCGACACCGCATAAATCGAAACGATCGGACGCTCCACTGGATGTACCGCTGATAACCTCTACACCGTCCGCGTCAATGAGAACTATACAACCTACGATGCCCGAATTATTCACGAGCCAGGATGTTTTTGAAACCACGGACGACTCGCTCATGACATCCGTTCGAAATCAGTTGCAAACACCGGAAGGTCAAGAAACATTGCGAGATCAATTAGGTCCACTGGGTCAAAGGTACATCTGGCCTATCTTGAGCGGCGATCAAGAGAGCGGTATAGACAACGTGTACGGTGTTTATCTCGGCAAGAATGGAATGATGTTCGGTAATAAACGTTTTGACGTGGACAACGCGGATAGCATAATTATCGATGGCATACGATACGTCGGCACACCTGGTCTTTACGAGCTGATCTTTAAGAAATTTCCCGATGACGTCATCTATACGGTGGATGATAAGCAAACGTACAAGAGCATGCTGTTGACGACGAGCGCGCATAAACGCAATCACGATGCGCACGGTCGATTACTGAGTAACAGGGGATACAAGTACAAAGAAATAATCGCAAAGTTGATACCGATCGAACCCAAAAGAACAAAATCTGGAAAGGGATTATTCGCGTCTCGCGAAATGACGCTAACCGATAACAAGATTGACTACGTGCACTGGGACGATCCCAACGAGCTGGTGGATCGTCTACGATTGCTGGATGCTTCGCACCAAGCGGGTCACAACGGTCACGACAACGAGATTTTGTCGATCATCGAGGAACTTCGCGAAGCCGGCATTATTATAAATTAAACGGTGTCTCGACAAAACTAATCAATCGATCGACCGACATCGCTCGCATCGATGATGCATATCAACAAATTTGGGATATCCGAGCAGAGTAACGACGTGACGAACGTCATTTCGTACCGTCGATGGAGTGGATTAATGAAAAGTTTCGTGCGCGATAACGCTCTGTGTCGCACCGTTACGGACTTTGACGCGAGGTCGCGCAAGATTCGTCGTGTAGCGCAACCTGTGGCTGATACCGACGTCGTCAACAAACTGTACGTGGATCATTGCGTTAAAACGTTGAGAAATCAACTGAAAGAGTCAGACGAGAAGCTTGCTGCGTTCGAGAAAAACGTGCGTGCGTTACAGACTCTGATAAACGAGCTTCGGCATGCGAATATCGCTAGATTAGAAACGCCAACGAACGACGACGAAACGTCAACGAACGCTAACGAAACGTCAACGAAACGACGACGAAACGTCAACGAACGCTAACGAAACGTCAACGAAACGACGACGAAACGTCAACGAACGCTAACGAAACGACGACGAAACATCAACAAACATCAACGAAACGACGACGAAACGCCAACGAAACGCTAACAAACGACAACGAAACGTCAACGAACAACAATGGACAGCAACAAACGGATCAAGAACGACTACGAACGGCTGACGAATGACAGCGGACGACAACGAAGGGTTATTGGACGGTTATCTAACAGTTCAGGAACGGGTCAGGAACGGCTACGAACGAATCAGGAACGACTACCAGACGGGTCAGGAACGGCTACGAACGGCTATCGAACGGCAACGAATGGTAGCGGATGATAAAGAACGACTATTGAATGACAATAAACGGAAATAAACGACTATTATATGGTTAAAAAAAAAAAAGGTTAAAGATATAAATCATAATGTAATTTCTTTGCACATATTATTACGCGCCGACTAGCCGTACCACTAAAAACATGACATCGTTAAAATCCAACGGACGTAAAAATATCGAGAAGCTACGACTCGTCGAGGAACTGCATGCTTCGGCGAGAAGAAATTTTCCCCGAAGACGCGTCATAGTGCGGGGTTACGATGACCTGTGGCAAGCTGACATCGTCGAGATGCGTCCGTACTCTCGTTTCAACAAAGGTTACCACTACATACTCACCGTCATCGATGTGCTGAGCAAGTACGCGTGGGCTGTACCGCTCAAGAGTAAAGGTGGAAGTGAGACGGCTGATGCTATCGCTGAGATAATTCGAGATAGTAAGAGATGCCCGAAAAACATGCAAACCGATATGGGAAAAGAATTTTATAACATCGACGTACAACGTCTCATAAGAAAACACGACATCAATCATTATTCCACGTATTCGGTGTTGAAGGCATCGGTTGTCGAACGATTTAATCGCACGTTAAAGAATGACATGTGGAAAATGTTTACGCTGAACGGAACTTACAAGTGGGTTGACGCGTTGCCGCGACTCGTGTCGGATTACAACGCGCGCAAGCATCGCACTATCGGTATGAGACCTATCGATGTTACCCCCGCGATAGCCGATAAACTTTTAAATACAGTATACAGCAATGTAAAGATTGCGGCACCAGCAAGATTTAAAGTAGGTAACCCGGTACGCGTTAGCAAGTATAAGACGATCTTTGAGAAGGGTTACACACCAAATTGGACCACCGAGGTGTTTAAGATTATTAAAGTGCAGCGTACTAATCCCGTAACCTATCTACTCGAGGACTATCGCGGAAAATCTATTGCTGGAGCATTCTACGAATACGAGTTGCATCGCGCGACTTATCCGGACGTGTATCTCGTGGAGAAAGTACTGCGCAGAAAAGGTGACGAGGTTTACGTGAAATGGTTGGGATTCGATGGATCGCACAACTCTTGGATACACAAGGACAATGTGATTTAATTCATACAAATTGTATTTTATTTTAAACATATAAAAATATGAAATACATATAAAGTATCTGAAATATGTAAAATATATACAGCATATAAAATATATGTAAGATATATTCAGCATGTAAAATATAAAATATAAAAGAAAGATAGAATTATATTTATTTTGTTTTCCCGACACACACACACACACACACACACACACACACACACACACACACACATATATATATATATATATATACATTATATTATAAGGGTATTCGGAAATGTCCCCACGGTAGCGTGTCGGTCGAATCAGGTACGATATATCGCTTGTCGTCGTACGGACTCAGAGCAATTTTTGTCTCGCTGATTGTATACACTTCGTGCAATTTGGATCTTATGCAAGACTGTCGTCGAGTCATCTCAATTTCATCGCGCAGACACCGCGTGTAATCGTCGAACGTTATCGTTCTCGCTACGACGTTACTCTTGACGCCTTTAACCTTTTTTGTATCTTTTTTATTATCTACTCGCAATGCATACATTTTTGCTCTAAGCCCGACAAATTCAGTCATGATCGCACCATTATTCTCGTCCTTCATCAAACCCGGCACTTTCTTGTTCTCGAGCGGTATACCGTACGCATTGTTAACCGGATAATCGCTTGTGTCAAATTTAGCAATATCGCGTTTCATGTTCTTGTACACATCCTCGCACTCGATGTGATAAATTAAACTATCTGTATCGGTGTACATTATTTTACATTTCTCTCGATATAACGGTACCATGTATTCGTGATGAAATTCATACAAACACGTTTTAGAAATGTCGAGGATGCACATGCCGACGTAGATCGGTTTATTGAATTTTATCTCGAATTTGCGCAATTCGACAGCGATCAAATTTTCCGAAAAGACGCTCCTGCTGTGAAAATTTGGTGTCGCGATCATCGCCTCCGCGCCATATCGTCCGTCCCACTTTGTTAATAATTTTACATCGACGTGATTGCGCACGTTTTCCATAGTTTTACCGAATACCGCGTTGTTCATTAACTTGTACAGATTTTTCTCGAAATCGTTTGTCGCGCGCGTTCTAAACCGGGTGTTGAGTTCGATGTAATCGCGGAGCTATGCGGATTGAACGAATTGCAATACGCGATGTATCTTTGCGACGCGAAGGCCGTGACGCGTGCATTGTTGCAGATTGCGATAGTGTATGACATAACGCTTCTTATCGTATAAGGTTGCGAGGAGTTTGTCTTGCCGCTTGCCGGGCGGCTTATCGCGCGTCGGACAGAACGGTAGGTCAGCGTGCGCATCGTGAAGATGTTGTGGATACTCTAGATCAACCTCGAGAATATAACCTATGGGCGAATCCGAAGCGATTGCGCTAACGTCAAAGTCAGAGATATCGTCGACCCATCGAAATTCGGCATAGGGTAGCGGTTGACACATCGCCCAACCGTACAAGTTGTTTACATCGAAATACATCATGTACGATGACGGTTTCGATGGATCGTAAGACTGCGTGTACTTGTTATTGGCTCGCGCGTATCTGCCGGAACATTGACTCAGGCCACCGCGTATTCCCCGTTCGATAAACATAACCATATCGATATCAGTAAGTAATTCGAACGTAATATTCGTATGTTTTAACATGGCGTCCCACGTATATCCGGGAAGAGTATAATAATACGCGGGGTCGAGCCCATAACTCTCGATACATTTGTCGCGGAAATTTTCAAAAATATCTGCCAATAACAAGACATCCGTTTTTAAATACAGATCGCTGTATTCGCCCAAGGTTCGTAGGGAGAACCGCCTCCAGACGTTTTCAGCGTGCGCGTAATCGCTCTCGGAAACGGTGTCACCGGTCAAAGAACTGTAAAATGATTCGCGCGGTGGTAAACATGTATCGTGCAACCTATCGACACAGTCAATGTATTCGTATGGGAAAATACCTTTTCGCGTCAATAAATTGAACTCTTCAATTGATAAATTTTGAAATTCCGATTTTAAAATTTGAAGTTTATCATTATTTAAAAACGATGCCAATTTTTCGAGACTAGTACTGAGAAATTTGTATGAATCGATGAACCGTAACTTTATATCGTTTCGCCAATCTGATTTTTCAACGGTATCTTTAACTTTAACATGTTTCGTGAATGAAATATACTTTTCTTTTGTTATCGGTAGTACGTCGATCGAGCCTTCGAACGCGGTAGCTATTTCTTTGATGATAAAATGTGAATCGTAACCGGATAAATTGTGAAATACTATGGGAATGCAAAAAGAGTCTTTATAATTTAAATTGCAGTTTGAATGCGCGGGACCTCGATACCGCCCGGTAAGATGGCAATGATCGCGTACGCGTGTATCGTCTTGCGCGAACGGTTTTTCGCAAATGTGACAGTGTGTCGCGCTGTGAAATTTTTCCCGCTCATCTCGCGTTAAATTTACCATAGGGACATTCATGGTTAAAATAGTTTTTACGCGTTGCGCTAAATTTTTTAATTTTTCTACGAACCACGAAACGCAATCGGTACTACGGCGAGAATGATACGCGGATAACGATTCGTCGTACGAACAATGTACATAATAAGCTACGCTAAATTCTTGATGATGCTGAAACGTGTACGTAGACGTCCTCGGATCACCGTCGGTCTTCCTCAGCACGCACTCCAAGTCGGCGTATACGACGAAGGGAAGTCGCTCCTTTCTGTTGTAGTTGTTGAACGCGAGCCACTTGTCTTTATCGCTCGGTAACCGGATGGCGCACTCGTTCATTTCTCGACAATCTACAATGTGCGACTGCAACTTATCGTCCGATCCAAAATAGTGTAAACATCTGTAAAAAAAAAAAAAAAAAAATGGAAATAATTAATTTTTCTATCGTATATATATATATATATATTACATTTTTATTAAATATACGTACCGATCGCAGATATATTTTTGGCCATTACGTTTGCTCAGTTGCGAGCTCACGAGGCGGGATAAATTCTTGATCCACGCGAAATGTCCGAGGTCTTGCGAATCTTGTATATACAACAAGTTGACGTGTCTATCCTTCTTTTGCTCGCTCAGACGTATCGGGATAATATTATTCTCTTTCTCTTTCTCGATGCAGTATACATTTATCGAAATGTCGTTATAAAGTTCAAATTTTTTAATTTGACTCAATGTCATCGGAAATTCAACGTTCTGGAGATTTAGCACTGTCGTATAATGTGGATACGAAGACTCCCGACCTACGTCTCGTGCAGCTGGATACAAAGCAGCGACCACTGCCCACGCGAAACATGCATTGTCTTTGGATTGCACGTTTATTACCGCTCTCTTCATTGTTATTTCTCGCGGTAATTTAATATGGCACCCCGCGCGCATTGGATTATATTTATTTATATTTACAGTTAAATCGAGAATTCGCGACAATGCCCACCCGCTATCGCGTTCTTGAAATTCTTCGAGCGAGGCAAGCGTGGGCTCGACGACGCGTCGCTCGTACCACTCGTGTAAATCGGATGTGCGAAAGAGTTCACAGTTTCTCGTATTTACACTTTTATTTGCCCGTTTATCACCCGACACGAATTCACCATTGAACACAGTGTTCACTTTCACATTAAAGTGTTTTTTCAGCACATTTTTCACGTGTTCGAGCACAATGTCTTTGGTGTTCTCGAGAAATTGACGAGGCTCGATGTGATTATAATTTATAACCGCACCAGTCAATATACGGCTCTCAAACGCCGTATCAATCTCCCGCCAAATGAGTCTTTCCGCGGTATTGCAATCACCACTGTAATTACCACCACTATATATAAATTGTCTCTCTAATCGAGTCCTCGCACCCTCGAGTCGCGCGATTCTGGCCACCAAAGATTGCCGAACTCCGATCGAGAGCCGCGGACGCTTGATACGACTGGATTCCTCGAGCTGTTTGATAAATTCTTCGCATCGCTGCGCCTATGCAAAATACTCGCCCAAAGTGGCGACTTGATGCGACAGCTCCAACAAGTCACGTTCAGTCTGCTCGGAGTTTTCCATGTTTTTTTTTTTTGTTTTACTGTGTACAAATCGGACATATGTTGCACGGCATTACCTGATATAATGCTTGTCTGCAATTGGAGCAGGATCGACCACTTATTACGTCGTACAGTTCAGTTACATGCTTCCGAACAGCATACATGTATCCATAGTCAGTGTCTGCTATAGCTATCATACACGAAGCACATACAGCATAATCACTACCCGTAGAATAATAAAAGTATATGGCACAAAATTTTGTACGTCCGTTCAACGCAATAATTTCTGAATGAAACACTGTCTTCTGAACAATTTCCGTGAGGTCCTCGCTTTGATCGCTGTTGTAATCACTGTCGTCTGATAATGCGTGATCTTCATCAGACGACTCGTCTAGTATTGCCTCAAAATTATTTATTTCCATCCTTCGCAGATTGGCAGAGTGTCAAAATCTGGTCACCGTTGAACACTTGACACACACAAAAATTATAAAGAATCCACTATACTTTTTAAACGTAAAATCTGATCGCCGTCGAACACTTGGAACACAAAACTTTTTTAACCGATGTATACACTTTCAAATCGTGTACTACTATAATTTTGACACCCTTCGTTCTTCATTTATAGATATATATTTCATCTATCACCTTTAAACGGCTCTTCTTAGAAAAATTGCGTGGGAGTAAGGTCTCTCTAAGGTTTAACGAATTGGACTTGTGCATAAGTGGGGATCTTCCAACTTTAATAAGTTAAAAATCATGCCAGTATTCTCATTAGACGGAGTGTTTCTCCTACTTTTCGTATTTTACTCGTAGTGATCGTCGATTGGTGAGTTTGGATATCGGTTCGAGGGTTCCTTCGCACGTGATCATGTTAGAGAAAATTCTATTTTCTTATGAGAAAGGAAAGAAGGAAGCACAGAAATAATCGACATTTTTAAAATCTAATAATAATATGGGTATTTCGTTAGAAGAATTTTATTATCTAGTCGGTATCTTTTAGTTTTCTACCAAAAAATTCCACTTTCTCTTCCAAAGGGACTCGGGCGCTTTGGCGTTCGTATCACGCGATAGTTTTAATATCTATTGATAAATAATAATAATATGGGTATTTCGTTACAAGAATTTTATTATCTAGTCGGTATCTTTTAGTTTTCCACCAAAAAATTCCACTTTCTCTTCCAAAGGGACTCGGGCGCTTTGGCGTTCGTATCACGCGATAGTTTTAATATCTATTGATATGTACATATGTTGATCGATGGAAAATCGGAAAGAAGTATAGAAGAGAGTATAGAAAGTGTTAAAAAAGTAATGAATTTCATGTATAAAATATATTTTTATGTTTAACATATTCAAATCTTATTTGATTTTTATTATTGTGCTATACATGAAAGCAACATTATATCTTGCGAGACGCTATTTGTTCATAATATAATATAAATATAATAACCCGCCTTTGTAATACACCGCGCCGATTCGGCCGCACGTGCAATATTGCGAGACACTATTTGTTTGTAATATAATATAAATATAATATAATAATATATGTATACTGTCACACACACACACACACACACACACACATATTTTTTAAATAATCAAACATTAATACTGATAAATAATATTTATCAAATAGCATAGAAAAATGTGATAAATATAGATACAAACATTTATCACAAATCAATAGAAATGCTATATTTATTAAGTAAAGGAAAAGGAGGACTTTGGACGAATGATTGTTCCTTATCGGCTTTCACCCGCGTGATATCATTCCCCCGCGGCACCAAAATCCCCCTCCGCCCGCGTGACGTCATGCCCCCTCGCCCGCAAGGTTTCCCCTCGACCCGCATACCCCTCGGAGGACCTGCGTTAGAACTCTCCTAGTTCTACTACTATTATTATTATTTATTAAATTACTAGCATTTCATAAAGAAAAATGAAATGCGGATGTGCGAATAAAAAATAGGATCAAATAAGATATAAAAAAATGTAATTAAAATAATATTTTATTTATATTTTTCATGTGTAGTATATGTATAGCATATATGTGTGTGTGTGTGTGTGTGTGTGTGTGTGTGTGTGTGTGTGTGTGTGTGTGTGTGTGTGTGTGTGTGTGTTGGCTTGTGTCTTACAATACGATGTTTTTTTAAAGCTGAAATAACATTATACACGTATTTTTTGTGTGGCTGTGTGTTCCCGCGTATTTTATACATACATCCATACACACATACAATACATTTCAGATACACACGCAGTTAAATATGTACATATACGTACACATGTATTTTGTGTTTCTTTATTAGAACGCGTCAATTTTTTATCAGGTTCTTCTTTTTTCACCATAACGCTGTAATCATACGGCTGTCAAATTGCAAACACGAATTTTACCCTTTTATACGCCTCCACTTCTATTGTTCGATTTACGCGGTATGTATGCGTAATGCCGAGTATCGTTGGGAAAGATGTACGTGCAAAAGCGATATTCGTGTCTGGAGTCGATTGTTTCAAATCAAGCAATAAATACCCATGTGGTCTCGATGTAGCGTCGTAGTACGCTTCTTCCATAAATTTTGGATCGTCGGGATATTGGCGCACTAGATGACGTATTTGAGCGCGATTGCGTGGAATTTTGAAAACTACTACAATATGTAATTCGCGTTGAGAGATATGTCGCGCTGTCCGCGCCTTTAATGAAAGAGAGTTTGCGAGATGAGTATAACACTGAGATTTTTATGATAGCTTCCTTTGGTAAACAGATCTACGATAGCGTCGCACGACAATGATTCTCTCATAAGATCGTCGATTATTATTAATTTCGACACGAGCGGATCGTTGGAATAATCTTCCGGGCGCGGTAATCCCTCACAAAATTCGATTATATTTTTCTTTGATTTTATCAAAGCATTATTTACGTAACCGATTTTTTGTGTTCTTTTCTCTTCTTCTTCTTTATCTTTTTCACTCGCTATGCATTGTAAACACTGATACGCATCTTGCCACTCTGCGTAAAAAAATAAAATTCTCTCGAATCGAACATCGGACATACTGGATAAACGTTGAAGAAATATTTTCACGAAAATTGTTTTTTCACATCCCGTAGGCCCGCAGACGCTCGACGTCCAAGGATGTTTCCACCGTCCATTTTGCGAAATGAACGATTTGTCGTTTACGCACGCTCTTATAAATAAAAAAGTAATCAAGAATATTTAATAACAATAACAAAAATACGTGCATCGAATATGTTTAATATGTAGATATGTGTTGAGAGTAATAAGCTTATCCGCGCTCCGGAGGGCCCACCGCGGCGGCCGCATACTCGCGCTAGCGTTTTCCCGAGCGCGTATAAGCGGAAAGCACCGCGGGCGATTAGCTGATAAATAGCCGCGGGAACGATGCTAATAAACGTATTCGCGGGGATGCATTCGCGTCAGCGTTTTGTGAGCACCGTTGCTTACGAGCTTATAAGAGATGCTCTGTGGGCGCTTATGTGAGAAATAAGTCGCTCGTTTAGCGTTCAACTAATATTTGATATTATTTTGATAGAATGTTCTATGCGCAAAGTAAAGAAGTAAAGGAAATATTAGAGAGGGGTAAAGGAAAAAATATACTCTATGATTTTTAAGGTGGAAAAATTTCATATTTATTGATAATAATTTTTTATTTTTTATTTTTATAAAATTAACAATTACGATTTAAAATTGTACGTACAATTTCGTTAAAGCCGAGCGAAAGTAATTCTTCAAATACAATATTGAAATATACATCTAAAAAGGTTAAATCCCTTATTTGCGTTTGTACATTGCGTTCAATTTCTTGAAAATTACCACTATGAGTTTTATAATTTCACGATCTATGTAAGCCGATGGAAGTTTTAATTCTATTTCGTTCATTAAGTAATTGACGCAGGCGTTGACGGTATCGGTGATGGAAACTAGCTGCGACAATCAAGCATCCACACATCTTGTAATATTTTCCATACCTAGAAAAGTTGCTTTCTGCATCACGATAGCGACACTGTGCGTTTTCCGTTTCTTTAAGGGCGGCTGCGCTTGTTCCTCCGCTTCACCATTACTCGCAAATTGTTCTGCATTTTCCTTGTAAGTCAGTAGTGTTACTAGGAGAGTTTTAACTCAGGTCCTCTGAGGGGAGGTGAGGGCGAGGGGAAACCGGCGCGGGGGTATAACGTCATGCGGGGGGACCGCGACGAAACGGTTGGCACGGGGGCCGCGGTGAGGGGGGAGGGGGACCGCGGCGGAACGGTAGGCGCGGGGGCCGCGGAGAGGGGGGAGGGGGACCGTGCGAAACCGATAAGCGGAGGGGTCCGCGGGGAAGAGGGAACGCACGCGGCCACGAGTAGGTGTGAGAGAGATAGCGCGGCGTCCGCAATGTGTAAGAGAGGGATAGCGCGAGGCATGCACTTGGGAGAGAGAGAGAGATGGATAGCGCGAAGCATGCACATGGATGATGCGGCGTTTGCAAGTTAAATTTTGCAGACTGTGCATATCTATTACATCGTTTTATTCATACATAAAGGATGGGATAAATAATTAAATTCACAGATAATTAGTAAAATAACTTATTTATTACAAGCCTCGTGAAGAATATCATTTACAGCACATGTCAATAACTCGCAATCGATGAGCGATTCGCTGTTAAACATATCACTTTCATGTAACGTTTTTGCAGCGTCGCATACATTAGCGATATTATTCTGTTGTAAAACAATTACAAATTGTTTGA
Organism: Polyergus mexicanus; assembly: GCF_030449975.1. Lineage (NCBI taxonomy): Eukaryota > Metazoa > Arthropoda > Insecta > Hymenoptera > Formicidae > Polyergus > Polyergus mexicanus. The sequence goes on along the minus strand of NW_027223327.1, from coordinate 7,000,391 downwards.
ATTTTTCATTTACAATATGCGTATTTTCGCATAACCAGTAATACATATGATCTATGCATTTTTCAAAATCGAATAAATAGAATAGAGTTGGCGGTTTCATATATAAAGAATTATTGGATAATCCTATTTTTATAATATTCGAATCAGATATTTTAATCACTTCGAATGTCAAATCTCGAATCCGCAATGAGATTTCAGTCGATTGTAGAAGTCATTCAATGTCCGCACGTTTCTGCATTAGCGATTTCCACGTTTCAAAAGGCAATATTATTTAATTGCCCGGATTATTGCCGAGAACCGATTCCACGCAAGATACAACTCCAACGTTTATTCCAATGTCCAAATATTTGTACGACGTCGGGGTTAAGGCGTATCGTCTTCCGAGTATACGAACCGCGCGACGAGGCTCGGATAAAATGCTAGGGAGTAAAAACAATATTATTTATATAAATATTTAAAAGGTGTAAAAAAATATTTAAAAAGTATAAAAATACTTCAAGTTAATTAAAACTTGTTACATTTTACACGGTGAAGTTTCATCAGCATCTTGAATCGGAACGTAATAATTCATGCGGCTTCCTTCAGTGGGATACATTTTTATATGAACCTTTCACACAAGTGGTCGATGCAATACTGAACGTATTGAACATATTTAAAATATGTATTAGCATTGCAAAATTGCAATGTGGTGGGGATTATTGATGACGCGATATTTTTTTTCAATTTTTCCATTCAAGCGCCGATATACGGCTGCTTCGCGATGACATCATCACCAGGTGTGAGATTTAGCCGAATGCACAAAAATGCAACGTAATATTTATAAAATTTTTAAGCGCCGATGTGCGGCTGCTTCGCGATGACATCACCCATAGATATCAGATTTCAAACGCGGATGTCAAAACATGACAAAATCCTAAAATATAAGGATAATCCTCATGATTAAATTGCACTAACATTGGACAGCTGCATGTAATTTGAAACTTTTGCGATACGCCTGGGATTTGACATCATCTCTAGACGACAAAATGCAATAATCGACATTAGTCAAAATGTACGTGACAAATCGCGAAATAAAGATTTAGATAGATACACATGATGGAAAGAGACATCGCGATAGAATATAAAATCGAGGTAAAGAGGCACACCCTGTCAGTATTTTCGCAAAGAGTTCCGAGACAAGAGCTGTTAATAAGCACAACTTGTTAGCAAAAATTTTTGGCATAAATTTAGAAATATGGCGGAAAACAATGCCGAACGAATTCTGCGCGAGCAATCTGCATGGGTAAATTCGATAGAGGAGTACATTGCGTGGGAGCAACGATGCAACGAATATATCGAATCATTGGAAGAGCAAAGTCGAATCAAACGTCCACGATTATCGATTGGGATTCGACAATCGCTGATTGCTCGAATTGCACGACTCGAGGGATTGAAGCACTCATTACGCACGCGTTTTGTACACGCGGGTGCAGGATGCAGCACGCGGCAACACGGATTGATCTGGCGAGAAATCGATACGGCGTTCGAGAGCCGCATATTGACTGGTGCGGTTATAAATCATAATCATATCGAGCCTCGCCAATTTTTCGAGGATGCTAAAGACATTGTGCACAAGCAAACCGTGCTGAAAAAACATTTTAATGTGAAAATTAATACAGTGTTCAATGGTGAATTTGTGACGGGTGATAAACGCGCAAATAAAAGTATCAATACGAGAAACTATGAATTCTTTCGCACAACCGATTTACGCGAATGGTACGAGCGGCGCGTTGTCGAGCCCATTCTAGCATCGCTCGAGGAATTTCAGGAACGCGATAGTGGGCATTATCACGAATATTCGATTTAAATGTAAATATAAATAAATATAATCCAATGCGCGCGGGGTGCTACATTAAATTACCGCGAGAAATAACAATGAAAAGAGCGGTAATAAACGTGCAATCTAATGACAATGCGTGTTTCGCGTGGTCTGTGGTCGCCGCTCTACATCCAGCTGAAAGAAACGCGGATCGGGAATCTTCGTATCCTCATTACACGACAGTGCTGAATCTCCAGGACATTGAGTTTCCAGTGACTGTGAATCAAATTTAAAAATTCGAAATTGCCAACGATATCTCAATCAATGTATATAGTATCGAGGAAAAGAACATTGTCCCGATACGTCTGAGTGAGCTGAAAAGAGACAAACACGTCAACCTGTTGTATATTGAAGACAACAACGTTGGACATTTCGCGTGGATCAAGAATCTATCCCGCCTCGTAAGCTCGCAATTGAGTTGTGGCAAACGAAGACAATATATCTGCGATCGGTACGTATATATTTAATAAATTACAATATATTGCAGAAATCTGTGAACAAAAATTAAAAATTATTTCTTTTATAGATGTTTGCACTACTTTGGCTCGAACGACAAGTTACAGTCACATACGGTGGACTGTCGAGAGATGAACGAGTGCGCTATCCGTTTACCGAGCGATAAGGACAAGTGGCTCATGTTCAACAACTATAATCGGAAAGAGCGGCTTCCTTTCGTCGTATACGCCGATCTGGAGTGCATTTTAGAGAAGACGGAGGAAGAGAGAAACTACCAACATTATAAAGTATTTAGCTTAGCATATTATGTACATTGTTCGTACGATGATTCGTTATCCGCGTATCATTCCCGTCGCGATATCGATTGCATATCATGGTTCGTCGAAGAACTAAAAAATTTAGCGCAACGTGTAAAAATTATTTTATCAGCTAATGTCCCCATGGTAAATTTAATATCTGATGAATGGGAAAATTTTCATAGCGCGACACAATGTCACATTTGCGAGAAACCATTTGTACAAGATGATATACGCGTACGCGATCATTGCCATCTGACCTGGCGGTACAGAGGTCCCGCGCATTCAAATTGCAATTTAAATTATATAAAGATTCTTTTTGCATTCCAATAGTTTTTCATAATTTATCCGGTTACGACGCGCACTTCATTATCAAGGAAATAGCTACAGCGTTCGAAGGGGGAATCGAGTTACTTCCAATAACAAAGGAAAAATATATATCATTTACGAAAAATGTTAAACTTACCGAAGAGAAATCAAAACATCATATTAAATTGCGTTTTATCGATTCGTATAAATTTCTCACAGCTAGTCTCGATAAATTAGCATCATTCTTGAATAAAGACAAACTCACAATTTTAAAATCTGAATTTCACAATTTATCGAATGACAATTTCAATTTATTAACACGGAAGGGCGTCTTTCCGTACGAATATATTGACTTCGTCGACAAGTTGCAAGATACGTGTTTATCACCGCGCGAATCATTTTACAGTTCCTTGACCAGTGACACAATATCCGAGAGCGATTACGCGTACGCCGAGAACGTGTGGGAGCGGTTCTCCATTCGAACGCTGGGCGAATATAGCGACTTGTATCTCAAAATTGATGTCTTGTTATTAGCAGACATTTTTGAAAATTTCCACGAGAGTTGTATTAAAAATTATGGGTTCGACCCCGCGTATTACTACACTCTTTCCGGACACGAGGGACGCCACGTTGAAGCATACGAATATTACATTTGTGGGTAGGTACGGGATAGGAGATCTATCGCTTAAGGATACTACCCAACTTATCTTATATGAAGGTAGAGAAATGAATGTTTTTACCATTAAAAATATACTTTTATTCTGTTCTCTTACATTCGTGCCAACGATTTTCTTTATTATGGTTGCGATTGAGCGTTTGGTTGTTGTTGTTATTTAGCACTTTACGTGCTCTTCCTCCTCGTCGCTTGGTTTGCGTTGCTACGTCGATTCCGGTTTTGCAGGGGTTCGTTTGCGTTGTACTGTCCCGTTTCTGAGGTGTTCGTCGTAGAGGCGAGACGAGCGGTGGAGGATACCACGGAACCGGAGGCGTGGTACTCCGTGGGCGACCAATGTCGGGCGTGATTGGTCGGTCCCTCTTGGAGCCCTGCCCGGTGGTGGATTTTGGCGGGCTGGCGCCGAATAGTGTCAGTAACCGGGCCTCGGTCTTCTTTCTCCCTGGTAGCGGCGCTCCTGGAGCTGGTGGCTCGTCCCAGCGAGCGTCGTGTGATGGAGGCGACTGTGCGCCTAAGCCTGGAGGCGAGCGAGCGCCGTGTGATATAGGCGACGGTGCGCCTAAGACTGGAGGCGAGCGAGCGCCGTGAGAGGGAGGCGACTGTGCGCCTAAGCCTGGAGGCGAGCGAGCGCCGTGTGATGTAGGCGACCGTGCGCCTAAGACTGGAGGCGAGTTGCGCCGTGAGAGGGAGGCGACTGTGCGCCTAAGCCTGGAGGCGAGCGAGCGCCGTGTGATGTAGGCGACCGTGCGCCTATTCGTCTCCTTTTAGCCGCTGTTAAGTGGAGCGGCGTAGGGCGAGTTTTTCGCCGAAGGGCGATTTCTGCCACTGTAGGCAGCGTGCTGGCGCTCTTAGTCCGTGGCGTCTTGGCGGCGTTGCGGCGACTGGCGCCGTGGCGTTTGTCCAACGTTATGAAGTTCGTTAGCGACTTGCGCTAGAAAGTGAGGCGTCTGGCGCCTATAACTTTCTTCGTGCTTTCTCTGCAGGGGGTCTGCCCTATATTCCGGCTGGGCGGCTTTCTACTTGCAGGTTGGCCCGGGCGTCTTGCGCCGCCTAGCGGTGCTGCCCGCAACTACGCGCGGACGCGCTATATGCCCGCCGGACTGCTTTCCACCTTCGTGTTGGCTCGAGCGCCTTGCGCCGACTAGCGGCGTCTCTCGCACTACGCGCGGACGGACGAGCACTTGCGAGAAACGATAATATTTCGCGAATATTGTGTTATCGCTATTTTTGTGGTTGCCGTAGGCCGCCACACATTCGAATTGCTTACGGATATCGACATGGTTATGTTTATCGAACGCGAAATACGCGGCGGTTTGAGTCAATGTTCCAACAGATACGCACATGCTAATAACAAGTATATGCAGTCGTACGATCCATCGAAACCTTCAACGTATCTCACGTACTTTGATGTAAATAATTTGTACGGATGGGCAATGTGTCAACCCTTGCCCCATGCAGATTTTCGATGGGTCGACGACGTATCCGATTCTGATACATCATCGATCGCGCTCGATTCGCCTATAGGCTATATCCTTGAAGTCGATCTCGAGTATCCGCAACGTGTTCACGATGCGCACACTGACCTACCGTTTTGCCCGATACGCGACAAACCACCTGGTAAGCGGCAGGATAAGCTGCTCGCAACCTTATACGATAAGAAGCGTTACGTAATACATTACCGCAACCTGCAGCAATGCACGCGACACGGGCTTCGAGTTACAAAAATACATCGAATATTACAGTTTTCGCAATCTCCATGGCTTCGCAGTTATATCGAATTTAATACACAATTCCGAACACTCGCGAAAAATGATTTTGAAAAAAATTTATATAAATTAATGAATAATGCTGTATTTGGCCAAACGATAGAAAATGTGCGCAATCATGTTAATATTAAGCTCGTGACACATTGGGATGGAAGATATGGCGCAGAGGCGATGATCGCAAAACCAAATTTTCATAGTAAAAGCGTGTTTTCGGAGAATCTGATCGCCGTTGAATTGCGCAATCTCGAGGTGAAATTTAATAAACCATTCTACGTGGGTATGTGTATACTCGACATATCCAAGACATGTTTGTACGAGTTTCACCACGATTATATGATACCTATGTATCGAGAGAAATGTAAAATCATGTACACCGACACCGACAGTCTCATATATCACATCGAGTGTGAAGATGTATATGGGAATATAAAGCGCAACGTCGACAGATTCGATACCAGCGATTATGCGGTGGACAATGTGTACAGTATACCGCTCGCGAATAAAAAGATACCGGGTTTAATGAAGGATGAAAATAATGGCGCCATTATGACCGAATTCGTCGGGCTTAGGGCAACAATGTACGCGTTGCGAGTAGATGGTAAGAAAGACACGAAAAAGGTAAAAGACGCCAAGAGTAACGTCGTTGCGAGAACAATAACGTTCAACGATTACACGCGGTGTTTGAACGAAGAGATTGAAATGACGCGTCAGCAGTCTTGTATAAGATCTAAATTACACGAAATATACACTATTCGCGAGACAAAAATTGCTCTAAGTCCGTACGATGACAAGCGGTATATCGTACCCCAAACCACCGACACGCTACCGTGGGGACATTATAAAATACCGTTGTAAATAAAAATCATGTATATTTATTGTAAATAAAAAATTACGTATATTTATTGTAAATTAAAATTATATGTATATTTATTGTAAATTATATGTATATTTTATAAAGTGTACAATTTTGTTTATATATTTGTAAAATATCTTTAATATTATGTATTATTGTTAACATATTTATAATATATTATTTTTATGTATCCAAGAATTGTGCGTTGCATCAAATCCCAGCCATTTCACATAAACCTCGTCGCCCTTTTTGCGTATTACCTTTTCCACGAGATGTATGTCGGGATTGGCAACGCGATGTAACTCGTATTCGTAAAATCCGCCGGCGACGGGATTTCCGCGCGAATCTTCGAGTACATAAGTCACGGGATTAGTTTTCTGCATTTTAACGATCTTAAACACTTTGGTCAACCAATTTGGCGTTTAACTTTTGTCAAAGATGGTCTTGAATTTACTCACGCGTACCGGATCGCCTACTTTGAATCTTGCCGGTGCCGCAATCTTTACGTTGTTGTATACCGTATTTAAAAGTTTATCGGCGATCGCAGGGGTAACATCGATAGGTCTCATGCCGATAGTGCGATGTTTTCGCGCATTGTACTCTCTAACGAGCCGGGACAACGCGTCGATCCACTTGTAATTTCCATTAAACGTAAACATTTTCCACATATTGCTCTTTAACGTTCGGTTGAATCGTTCCACGACCGAGGCTTTCATGATAGAGTACGTCGAATAATGCTTAATGCTGTGTTTCTTCACGAATTTCTGTACATTTGCGTTGTAAAATTCTTTTCCTCTGTCGGTTTGAAAATGTTTCGGACATCTTCCATCGTCTCGAATTATCTTTGCGATAGCATCAGCCGTCTCGTTTCCACTCTTACTCTTGAGCGGTACAGCCCACGCATACTTGCTCAACACATCGATAACTGTGAGTATGTAGTTGTAACCTTTGTTGAATCGTGCATATGGACACATCTCGACCACATCCGCCTGCCACAGATCGTCGTATCCGCGTACTATGACACGTCTACGTAAGAAATTTTTTCTCGCTGGAGCATGCAATTCTTCCACGAGCAGCTGTTTTTTAGAGGTCTTTTGCGACATATTTGATCGAGGCATAATTTGCAATAATAAGATAATTCCTCCACGTATATTCTTTATATATCTTTCTTCTCCTGCGCTGAATTAGATGTAGTCTGCGCGTGAGTTGCATACCGAAGCATTTTCTGCATCTCATCCATCATTATTTGCAGCGTTTCCACATTCGTCTCGAGCGTGATTATTTTTTTCTCAAGTTCTTCCTGTCTGTCCTCCAAAAGCTTGACACGTATTTCCACGTACTCTTTGTTTGCTGCATCAGTATAATCTTCCGCTTGCGCTACGCGTCGTATCTTGCGCGACCTTGCGTCAAAGCCGGAGGCTGTCTGACACAGAGCGTTATCGCGCACGTAATTTCTTAGTAATCCAATCTATTGATAGTATTAGTTGTTGGGTGTTCCCAACGATAATCCAAATTTATTAATCGACATTTCGATACAAACAATAATGACAGACTGACTCGTTTCGCCGACGCATAGATTAATTTATAATAAGGCCAGCTTCGTAAAGTTCCTCGATAATTGATAATATTTCATTATCGTGGGCATTGTTGCCGGCTTGACGCGAAGCTTCCAGCAATCGCAAGCGATCTACCAACTCGTTGGGATCATTCCAATGCACGTAATCGATCTTATTATCATTTAACGTCATAGCGCGCGGTATGTTTATACCTCTTCCAGCGTTTTTATTAGAGATTAATGATGCTATTATATTTTTATACTTGTATCCCTTGTTACTTAACACTAGATTACGCATATCATTGCCACGTCTATGCGCATTTGTCGCCAGTAATATATTTTTGTATTTATTTATATTTATCATCGTCATTGTATACGTCACCGTCGGGTATTCTCTTGAAAATCAACTCGTAGAGGCCTGGTGTTCCTACGTATCTTATTCCACCGATAATTATATTGTCATCTTTATCCACATCAAAAATTGTATCACCAAGCATCATTCCTTCGTTGCAAAATTTAACACCGTAAACATAATCCATACTGTTATTTTTATCTTGACTCAAAATAGCTCCCACATATTTTTGCCCTAGTGGACCCAGATGTGTGCGCAATGTATTTTGACCCTCGGACGTTTGTAGCAGATGTTGAACCGATGTCACAAGCGTTTGAGGCGTGGTTTCGAAAATTTCTTCCACATACGGGGGCGATCTTTCGTGCAATATTTGACTCGATTGTACATCTTTTATCGGAGTAGAAGTAACCACATTCGATAATTGTTTCATTCGCTTACGTTTCGATTGATTTGGAGTAGAAGTTATTAGCGAATCGTTCAATGATATATTTGACCTTGTTCGCTTTGTTCCAGACTCTTTTTTCAGATGCTTGTCTTCAAGCATCTGAAAAAAACAACTCGATGGTTCGATTTTCGCTTCATTACATTCCACATTGATTGTATTTTCGACAAGTTGTTTTAGAGGTTTGATAATTGGTTTAAAGTGACTCTCCAATGCGACGTCTTCCTCCATTTGATCGATTTTTAAAGAATGATATTTTTTGCGAATTGATTCGCTCGTTTTTACGATCTCTCTCGCAATCTTCTCACGATCGTCACTGTCAATCGTCGTCGTCATGTTGCGCTCGGACGAAAATTTTTAGACGTTGTTCGATCGATGTATCGATAGCGACTAACCACTGTACGGTATTCCAAAATCGTTAAATCCTTTTCGATATCTTCCATTAGTCTATAAACTGTCTTTATCAATCACTACAAATCCTTGTGTTGCCAACATTTCTGACAGAATGCGCGAAAATCGCCGTAAGACATGTCAGTATTTACATGATCGTTGTATACATGTTTCAAGTTTGTACCATCTTGTTTAAATAAAATCAGTAAATTTGCATTGTCCCGTATAAGTTGCTTGGGTATCTTGGCATACGTTTGACAAAGATAGAAACAGTCGACGCTCGAGTGTCGACCCATTGCAAAGTACTCTCTTATCGTATCTTGCTTATCGCACGCCACGTCGTCAAAGATAAAAATAGAATTCGGAAGCGCCTCTCTCGGTGGAATTACGTCACTATTATTAGAGAATGTAAAATAACCAATTTCATCGATCGATAATAGCAAATTTTCCAAGTATTGATATTTCGGTTGTTGAAGTGATTTCGAGTATACGTACACATTCTCGAAATGTACACCGTGTGGACTTTCTATCAAACTTATCAACACGTTAGTTTTACCGCAATTCGAAGGACCGCAAATGATACCGCGTATAGTAGTCGGCAGCATGTTTCCATGCTTGCGTATTTCTTTCTTTTATCGTCACGGACATTTATCGTCAAAATTTATCACTTTGATTATCGTCGCTTGTCGCGCTAACCGCATGTTTGCTCTCGCGAATCTCAAATCAGATTTTGGAAAATGAATCATCAAGGCCCTATTTATAGAGCCGCACCGAATCGAAACCGCTCAGTCTTAAAAATGTTTCTTCTTCTATCGGTTGACAGCGATATTCTCGAGCTTACCACCGAGCAGTTACAGATTATCTCCAAGATTGTTTTACTGCGAGACTTTTGGTAGCTACGTGGAACAATTGTGGGACAAGCTTCCCGAACATATAAAAGCTGACTCAGAGGTTCAACAGTATCGTCGATGCACGCGACATTATAATTTGTCGTGGCAGCAAATACATTTCGACGGTCCAATACCGTTAATAAAAAATTGTGACAAATGTCAGCAAAAATTATAAGAGGTAGCGGTTTGTTAAATCGTGCAATAAACGCACTTCCTATCGAATTACATATTCCAGGCTGATATTCAGTTTTGCGGACCGGGAACTCATTTAGAAACACGATTGGCTAGAGGCGATCGAGCTATCAATCCATTGGATGCCGCTTGTCGCGAGCACGACATAGCTTATTCCCGAAGCAACGATCTCGGTCAACGACACGTTGCGGATAATATACTCGTCACAAAAGCGCGAACGCGTATTACCGCGAGAGATTCGACTCTTGGCGAAAGAGCAGCCGCTACAGCTGTTTGGGCGGCTATGAAGGCAAAGACAAAATTCGGTATGGGGCTGAAAACAAAAAAATCATCCATGAAGAAAAAGACTTCAAAAAAACGAATACTTCCTATAGCGAAGCGCGGTGATATCTTACCAATTTTACCATTATTGGGAGTTCTCGGTTCGTTGACTGGCGGAGCAGCGGCAATCGCGAAGGCGGTGAACGATAGCAAGGCGACGCAACGTCAGCTCGAAGAATTGCAACGTCATAATCGTGCCATGGAAGGTCACGGACTTTATCTCGCTCCATACAAGCGTGGACGAGGGTTCTCAACAGCAGCCAAAAAAAAAATGTCAAAATAAAAATGCCTGCCGGTGTAACAACCAATGTACAATTGGAACAGCTTGCAAGACGTATGCATATACAATTTTTTAGAAGTGTTTTCATGTGCAATAATTTATCGATAAACGGTGTACGACGAAATGAGAGCTGTATCGTCAATTTGGATGACGTCGATGGTTCCGGTACTCATTGGGTTGCGTATGCAAAGAGGGGAGATCGTGTAGTATATTTCGATAGTTTTGGAAATCTGCGACCGCCCAAGAAATTAGTGCGATATTTTGGACAGAATGTTGCAAATATAAAATACAATCACACGGCCTATCAAAATTATAATCAAAGTATTTGTGGACAATTGTGTCTTCGATTTCTTCAAACGGTCGATGATCGACATGAATTTAAAGCCTGACAATTCACCGTCGCGACTCAGTATTCGTTTGACAGTTTTCCAGCATGTCACTCACACTTACGTTGACCGGCAAGAGTAGCGCGCTTGCTGTAAGCTACTTTCCGGCTATAGATTTAAACGATGGCGATTACGAGCTTTGTTTAACGGACTTTGAAACGTATCATACGATATCGAACGTGAATTCTTGGAATAATAAATTTTATTTTGATACCGACGATAAGGAAATTACGATTCCCGAGGAATCGTACGAATGACACGCTATAAACGAATATCTCCGACGTGCAATTTTACAACATCGACGCGTGGTTGATACCAACGATATTGTTGATGGCGAAGAACACGATGAATATCCAATAATGCTTCGCGCTAATCATAATACGCTAAAAAGTGAAATCAAATGTGTCTATAGAATAAATTTTAGTAAACCGGGCAACGTTGGATCGTTGTTGGGATTCTCGTCGAATCGTATATTACAGCCTCGGAAATGGCACGAATCGGATGTACCGATAAATATTATTAGCGTAAATATTATTCGTATAGAATGAAGCGTAACCATTGGCGCGTACAGCAATGACAAGCGCGTACACACGATACATGAATTTTCACCGAGCGTGCCGCCAGGATATAAGATATCGGAAACGCCAGCACAGATCATTTATCTACCGATCGTCGCACGGAGCATTACTGATTTAACGATACGCATTGTTGATCAAGAAGGACATTTGCTCGATTTTCGAGGAGAGGAAATTACCGTAAGATTGCATATATGACGGCAGTAAAAATAAAGCGTTTGACAAATGAAATGCTTGTGTTGAACGGAAGCACGGAGCACGCGAGAGACAATATCTTTGCGAGGGACAATATTTTTGCGAGAAGGCGAGTGACTGCTGTATCGGGTGCTAATAATCAGATATCTGGTTACGCTAAAAAGAAGCTCAGCGCGTTGAATCGCGAGTTTTTAAATTCATTGGGATTCGTCGTACGAAATACTTAACAATATGATTGACATCTTGAATATCGGAGGTGAGCCGATCTTTGACGACCGTATCGTCAAGATTGAGACTCATACGTACAATCCATACGCGAACACAACGCTTGGATATAGCGACGAGATACGGATACCGATACAACATCAAGATTTGTACACGTTACCATGTGAAAGTTTTCTATACGTCGAGGGAAAGTTGACGTTGCGTAAAGTAGCTGAAGAGGGAAGAGTGATATTGGGCAACAATTGTGTCGCGTTTATGTTTGATGAACTTCGATATGAACTCGACGGTGTGGAGACTGACCGCAACAGAAACGTTGGAATAACTTCCACGATTAAAAACTATATTCCTCTAACAACCGAGAAAGGTAAAATCTTGGGGAATGCTGCGTGGAATATGTCACATAATGCTGTTAAATCTTACTTCAATTTTTGCGTGCCACTAAACATACTATTGGGTTTTTGCGAAGATTATAAGCGAATTGTGATCAACGCTCGTCACGAATTAATTCTGGTACGTTCGCGCAACGACAACAATTGCATATTTGGACATGCTTCGGCTGAAGCTGATATCGAATTATTCAAGATACAATGGCGTATGCCACATGTAATATTGAGCGAGGTCAATAAACTATCCTTGCTGCGCGCGTTGGAAAGCGGGCGATACTTGATTATCAGTTTTCGCTCTTGGGATCTATACGAATTTCCTCTATTGCATAATACGACCAAGCATTCGTGGACCGTGAAAGCCGCCTCTCAGCTGGAGAAGCTGCGATACGTGATCTTTTCGCTGCAGACTGGCAGAAAAAATGCTGTGTCAAAAGATATTACTACATTCGACGACTGCAAATTGACCAACGTTAAACTCTACCTAAACTCGGAATTTTATCCCTACGATGATTTGAATTTAGATTTCGATAAAAATAGATTCGCCCTCTTGTTCGACATGTACTCTCGTTTTCGCAAATCTTATTACGGGTGTGATAATGATGATGTGCTATTAAACATTTCAAAATTTCTACATTGCGGTCCTCTCGCAGTTATCGATTGCTCGCGACAAAACGAGTTTGTCAAAAATTCCACCGTGGACGTGAGATTAGAGTTTGAGTGCAAGGAGGATATACCGACAAATACTACCGCCTATTGTCTCATCTTACACGATCGCGTTGTCGAATATAGCCCATTGACCAACGTAGTTCGTAAAATTACCTAAATCAGCAAATATCCCCTCCAATGTCAAAATATATAAAGATTGGGATTTTGACGATCGGCAACAGTCGTACATCGTTCTTGCAATCGTATGGTAATATTATCAGCATGATCGCGCCAAGGTTTGTGGATCTGCAGGGATTCATTATTGGGAGAAACTTTGTCGTGAAGGAAGTAGCGATATTGAGAAATGGATCTGTTCTCTCTCATTACTTTTTTGCAAGTCCCGTACCATGGCGTGCGCTTACAAAATCTGAGAGATGCCAAGCTTCATGGCTAATCGGACATCACCATGGACTTCAATGGGGGGATGGAAACGTTCCATACAGCTTCGCTAGGCGTTTGATTACGAGAGCTGTGATGGGTGCGACGGAAGAGGAAGATGGAGCATCTCCTATCGTGTACGTTAAAGGATGCGAAAAACGAGAATGGCTGGTCGATATACTTGACGATGATGCGAGAAACGACGTTATTATTGAGACCTTGGATGCGGACTATGGAGATATCACTTCGTTAAATAAGCTAGATGTTACTAATACTATACGCTGTGAAAAACATTTGAAAAATTGCGCTTTACAAAATGTATTTAAAATATTCAATTGGTGGACGAATCATCATAAAGATTCACCCAAACATTATTTAGAATAAACTATTGTTAAAATATATTTTATTCTCTTTTATTCTTTCCTTTTCCTCTTTCTTATCCCAGTATGCGAGTATTAAATTTCAGTACGTGACGTTAGAAAGCGGCGTCAGCCACCTGATCAGGCTACAGATGTTATATTTCAGTACATGCACATAGACTTTAAATATTTGAATGGTGTATAAATAATTGTTTTGTCGTTTAATTGTCGTTCGTTAGCCGTTCAATAGTCGTTTATAGCCATTCGATTGCCGTTCGATAACCGTTCAAAGCCGTTCGATAGCCGTTCAATAGTCATTCAAAGCCATTCGATAGTCGTTCAAAGCCGTTCAAAGCCGTTCAAAAGCCGTTCAATATCTGTTCGATAGCCGTTCAATAGCCGTTCGATAGTCGTTTATAGCCATTTGATTGCCGTTCGATAACCGTTCAAAGCCGTTCGATAGTCGTTCAAAGCCGTTCAATAGCTGTTCGATAGCCGTTCAATAGCCGTTCGATAGTCGTTTATAGCCATTCGATAACCGTTCAAAGCCGTTCGATAGCCGTTCAATAGTCGTTCAAAGCGGGAGAAGCTCACTTGCGCACAGTACAATTAGACACGTTGCAATCGCACACTGTGATATTAGACACATAAAGTTGCGCACCGTTCGATTGGACACATTTCAATTGCGCACGGTTTGTTTAGACACATTTTATTTGCGCACCGTTCAATTGGACACGTTGCTTTTGGACACAACACATATTTTTGTATAATTTAGAATACATACACACGCATGTATGCATGTATAATTTTGAAATTTTTTGACATTTATTATTAATTTCATTTGTAATAAATAAACGTTTGTTACTGTTCGTTTACACACAGTTCGTTTGCACACAGTTCTTTTGCGCACAGTTCTTTTGCGCACATTTCTTTTGCGCACATTTCTTTCGCGCACAGTTCTTTTGCGCACATTTCTTTTGCGCACAGTTCTTTTACGCACAGTTCTTTCGCGCACGTTTCTTTTGCGCACAGTTCTTTCGCGCACAGTTCTTTCGCGCACATTTCTTTCGCGCACATTTCTTTCGCGCACATTTCTTTTGCGCACAGTTCTTTCGCGCACATTTCTTTTGCGCACATTTCTTTTACGCATATTTCTTTTGCGCACATTTCGATCAAGCGTATCGCATTTGAATATTCATACATTCTGACTGTTGATATATTTAAGAAAAGGGGATTTCCGCTTGTTCTCTCGGTGAGTAAACATCGTTTCTGAACTCTGAGTTTTGGTGTTAGCATCAAAGAATATTTTCGCGAGTTATCTGCCTGACTCTGTACATTATATCGTGTACATTGTTACAAGCTGCAGTCTAAAAGTGACACTGTGTGCGGAGTTGTCGGCTTTGCTCCGGTTTACTCTGGCTTGCTCCAACTTTTTGCCGCCACGTAAGTGTGGTGTCGGCCATATTATCCTTCCAAGTCATTTACCGCGTACAAGACCCATACACGCATTTAACACAACACGTGCAATTATTCATCTCTAACTATGGATCCAGCTATGGATTTTGCCATCGATGACGCTTTAGACAAGGCTACTCGGGATCCATCCTCATCTAAAGAGGAATCTAGCAATGATAACGTTGCTGAAAGGATTCGAGATATCATTTATCGAAATCGAAAAAGAAGCCAATCTTCTTTATTGAGAAGCCCACTTCCTTCTAAAAGATCAGCATTGGAAATACACGGAAAGGAAGATTCTCGGCTATTAAATAAATATGGCTTAAACATTAATCCTCCATTTATTGTACATATAGAAAAAACTATTTATAAACCTCTTTTTTCCTCTTCCACTCAGGTACAGGATTCTGAGGCCAAAGAAAAAAATAACGAAAACGTAAACACAGACATCGACGACCTTGCTTTTGTCTCATCTAATATTAAGATCGAATCCCGGCTCTTACGGTATCATCGCGTTTGGTAAACATATAACCAAATATATTGACAACTTCTTATCTGCTTTTGACCTGAAAACGATAGGGAAAAATAAGTTCTCGGTTACTTTTATTGATGGCAATTCAGCTAATAAGTTCTGTGACGTTTTTAACGAAAAATGTAACAGTATTTTTCCTGGAGAAAAATGGATAGCATACGTACCTAACCATAAAGTAATTAGGCAGTTTATTATTCGGGGAGTCGATGACGATGATTCTCCGGACAAGCTAATCAGGAATGTCCGTCCTCTTCCTGATTGGAATATTTTATGGGGGAGTGGTGCACTTGGACACAGTATAATTGGACACGGTGCAAATGGACACGTTACAAATGGACACGAGATTTTGCACACGGTTCAATTGGACACAGTGCATTTGGACACAGTAATTTTGGATACAGTAACTTTTGGACACATAAGAAAATACGCATCGTTTACTTGGACACCGCTCAATTGGACACTGTTCATTTGGACACCGTTCGTTTGGACACAGAAAGATGCGCACCGTTCATTTGGACACCGTTCGTTTGGACACCGTTATTTGCCCACCATTCGTTTGGACACCGTTCATTTGCCCACCGTTCGTTTGGACACCGTTCATTTGCCCACTGTTCGTTTGGACACCGTTCATTTGCCCACCGTTCGTTTGGACACCGTTCATTTGCCCACCGTTCGTTTGGACACCGTTCGTTTGGACACCAAAATTTGATTTAAATTATACGACGTAATCCACACCAAATTTTTGTTTTAAATAAGAAATAGGTTTGGGTTAGGTTATATCTTCCGGAAGTGGAGCCCCCCCGCAGGGGGGGCGGAACCCACTGTATCCATGCATGACATCCAAATATGCGAAAGGCTAAACAAAGTGCTAAAAGCAATGTAAAATTAATGACATCAGTATCAGAGATATATAAGTATGAATATATTTTATTTTGACAGATATTATAACCTTCAAATGTATCTCCTTTTCACGATTTCATATTTTACATAGATTTACCAGTATAAAGTGTTATAAGAATACTGATTATATTTTCCCAAAATGATTTTTATTTCTCTCCATCTGTTACATATTCAAACAAACAGTGCGCATGTTTCTGTGTACAAATGAACGGTGTCCAAACAAACGGTGGGCAAATGAACGGTGTCCAAACGAACGGTGGGCAAATGAACGGTGCTCAAACGAACAGTGGGCAAATGAACGGTGTCCAAACGAACGGTGGGCAAATGAACGGTGTCCAAACGAACGGTGGGCAAATAACGGTGTCCAAACGAACGGTGTCCAAATGAACGGTGCGCATCTTTCTGTGTCCAAACGAACGGTGTCCAAATGAACAGTGTCCAATTGAGCGGTGTCCAAGTAAACGATGCGTATTTTCTTATGTGTCCAAAAGCTACTGTATCCAAAATTACTGTGTCCAAATGCACTGTGTCCAATTGAACCGTGTGCACAATCTCGTGTCCATTTGTAACGTGTCCATTTGCACCGCGTCCAATTGTACTGTGTCCAAGTGAAGGCCACTCATTTTATGGCAATCACCCTTTGATGTCTCTAGAATGAAGAAACCTTTCCGTAGTCAAAATAAAGATAACACTTATACTACTAAATACATAGATTCTGATTCTTACATAATTCGTTTCAGAACAACCACCGTACCTCCTTCGGTAATATACATGGGGAAAAGACTCCACCTAGTTCCTTTTGTTGAAAAGGTTAGAAGATGCCAAAAATGCCAAAGGTTCGGTCATGTGGCTAGAATATGCCGAGCTTCAAATAAGAACGCAGTATGTCAGCGCTGTGGTAAGCTGGTTTCTTCTCATAGTTGCAATAATAACGTCAATGAAGCATGTACGGCTGAAAAGCCGTCTTGTATAAACTGCATGAAACACAAATTGCCGGATTCTGCCGCAGAGCATGAAGCCTCTTTCAATTCTTGTCCCATATTCCAGAAACAAAGAAAACTCAAAAAAATCGTGGCATACCATAATGTATCATACTTAGAAGCCACCTCTATGCTTGAAAGTAACAATTTCCAACAATCTCCTGAATCACATACTTCTCCATTTCCCCCATATAGAGTCCCTCTTCCTACCTTGGGGTTGGGGGAATATATTCCCTATGCCCTCCCTAAGTCATACACGGACGCGGTTGTCAGGGATAGGAGCTCGAACTTTAGCTCTAGCTCTATCCCAACGGTAAAAGAAAGAGGTTTCCCTAAAAGCGATCCTCATAATATTATTAACAATCGACTTAAGGCGATGCCTCCCCCCAAAAAGAAAATAGAGTACACCGACAAAAAAAGATTACAATCCCCTTCAAATCAAATCTAATACAGTTCCTGTAGCTGGTTCTTCTAATACATTTTCTAATTTTCCTATTGTTGCCAATGCTAATAATGAAATATATAGTAAATGTAATTCACTCTCATCTCATTCGGAAATCCTAAATAATTAGATTCAAATATGTAATTGCAAAGTAAATTCTCTTCAATCAAATCCGTTCATACAGATATTCTTTCGCAAATGGGAAGCCTCCTCCTATTCCCGTTGCAAGAAACATCTTAAATCTATTCCATGACTAATATCTTACAATGGAATTGTCGATCTTTGAAAAGGAGAATTCCCGAACTCACATTCTTGTTTGACAAGTATAAAATTGACATAGTAGCACTTTGTGAAACAAGGTTAGACGAACAATATCGCTCCAACATTAATAATTATGATATATATTCATGTGATCGTAATCGACATGGAGGTGGGGTTGCTATACTCATTTCCAATAAACTTAGATTTACGCGGATTACAAATAATAATATTAATTCGTCTTGTGACCGCAATAATATAGAATACATTCTGGGTAAGGTTTGGCTTGAACCGAACAAATTCATATACATATGCTCTTTTTATAGTCCCCCTCGTGGCGGAAGCCACCCCCACACAGGCCTGGCTCACTCTTCTTCAGTATTGCGCTAGCTTTAATCCCGTAGTCATCTGTGGTGATGTAAATGGGAAGAGTGCACTTTGGTCACCAAATATACTCGGCCCTGATCCCGAGGGACTAAAATTGGAGGGTGTAATCTCTCAGCTTAATCTGTCGTGCTTTAATGACGGTAATTACACCTAGTCTTCGCTAGACATGTCAGCCACTTCTGCTCTTGATGTAACTCTTGTCTCTTCATCCATGGCTGCAAAGTGCTTCTGGGATGTTCTTGGAGAGAATTATGGAAGCGATCATTTTCCCATCATAATTAATATAAATATAGACATCACTAATACTTGCAATACTTGCAGTCCATCCTTTGGTCGTCCCTCATTTACGTTAGCTGGGGTTGACTGACAATCATTCCAACAGGAATGCACCAAATTTGTAGACCGGGAGAGTAGGTTTAGTGGTGATTTGAGTGGAGACTATAACAACTTAATTGAGGCTATTCATGGCTCACTGATTGGGGCTGGAGCTAGAAAGCTGCCTGCCAATGGCGTCAGGAAAAAACCCCCTACTGTTTGGTGGGATGACGAGTGTAGGGACATCATTTAAAAAAAAATCAAATTTTTCATAAATTCAAACAATCCCCCTCATCTTCAAATCTTTCGGAATATTTAGAAAGTAGAAAACAAACAAAAATATTCTTTGCAAGAAAAAAGAAACTAGCTTTCCGCGAATTTTGCTCCTCACTTAATATGAATACTCCTATAACCACAGTGTGGAAATACATCAGAGCGTTTTCTAATAGAAATTCAAATAACCCCCCGCACTCTTCTATCTCTGTGGAGTCATTTACCGAAGCCTTCAACAAGCTGTCCCCACCAATCCTTACACCTGTTCCTAATCTCCAAAATTTTATTTCAACAATCCATAACATAGACTCTGACGTAAATAAAGGATTCCTTCTTACTCCATTTTCGAAGTACGAATATAATGAAACAATCTCTACTTTAAAAGTTAGATCCTCTCCCGGTCCTGATCTGATCTCTAACAGGATAATAAAAAAATTTCCACCAGAATTACACAATTATATTCTGAAATTGTTCAATCTAATGTTTAATAAAAGTTTTTTTCCCCAACAATGGTCGGAATACTTCGTTGTATTTATTCCCAAGCCGGGCCGCAGAGATTCTCTCAGACCCATCTCTCTTGCTAACAACTTCTTAAAATTATTTGAAAAACTTATCTACAAGAGAATTGAATGGTGGGCGGAGAACAGTTTGATACTGTCTAATACTCAATTTGGTTTTAGAAAGGGGCTATCCTGTGTGGATAGTATTGCCACACAGATAATTACAGATATTCATATTTCTAATAAATCCCAGAAATATACGGGTGTAGCATTCCTGGATATAGTTGGAGCGTTTGACAGGATTAGACCGGAGATTCTTATAGCTCTTTTGGATAAATATGGTCTTCCTCCCAAAATCCTTAAATTTATTAATGCGCTTGTTGCTCATAGAAATCTCATTGGCTTCGCCGCTGGTATCAACTTGCAAAACCGAACTACTACTATCGGCCTTCCACAAGGCTCTATATTGAGCCCTTTATTATTCAATCTGTATGTAGCTCTTTCACATACAGTGTTGCCGGATGAAGTAAAGATACTCTATTATGCTGATGACATTGCAATTTATTGCTCCAATCGACAATTGGATGTTATCAAAAATCAACTTAATACTGCACTTGACAACTTGTTTCAATTTTTCAACTGCTTGGGACTTGAGATCTCTCCCTCAAAGTCCAACTATATGATCTTTTCCACTCTTAAACCTCGTAATCTCCGCATTTTGCTGAATAGATGCAAATTTACTCTAAGGGTTGATAATGAGAGTATTCCATTTTCCATGGCTACTAGATTCCTGGGAGTGGTCTTGGACCCAGAGCTCAAATGGAGGGCTTATATCAATTATCTGAAAAACCGCATAATACCAAGAATTAATATTCTGAAAGCAATTTTAGGTATCCGATGGGGCGCTCATCCCTCGAACTTAATTACTATTTATAAGGGATATATAAGACCGCTGTTGGATTGGGGCTGTCAAGCATTTGCTCCTTTGGAGGAATTACCTTACTTAAGGGCTAGTCGCTTGCAATATGCGGCTCTCCGTGCGGTCACAGGACTTATGATCATCACCCCAACTAACGTCTTGCTGGATATCAATGGCGAATACCCTTTGGATTCCTGCTGGTTTAATCTTACTTTGAAATACCTCTCAAGGGTTGTGTCTCGACAATCGCATCCCCTAAATTTGATGATCTCTGAGTTCTTAACTCGACCTGAAAACGAAGGAAATAACATTTGTAATTTGGTGGATGCTTATCTTGCGCACTCCAACCTTTTCGAACAAATTATGCACTTCCGGCTCCCTGGTTATCTTGAGTTCCCGTATGAGAACAGGCACCTTGATCCTATAATCAACATTGACCTGGGATTCCAAATTGGGGGCACCGATATGACGGACGTTAACGACACTTTCAACCGTCTCTCAGCTCCTTTCGAGTTTAACGTAACGTACTATACTGATGGCTCTCGCGCAGAGTCCGGCAATGTGACTGGATACACTGTGTTCTCTCCGGAGCTCGGTTATGAATACAAAGAGAGAATCAATAATTATAATACCATCTTTGAGGCTGAAGCTTTGG
Source organism: Polyergus mexicanus (assembly GCF_030449975.1). Classification (NCBI taxonomy): domain Eukaryota; kingdom Metazoa; phylum Arthropoda; class Insecta; order Hymenoptera; family Formicidae; genus Polyergus; species Polyergus mexicanus. Next base: position 6,978,933 of record NW_027223327.1, on the reverse strand, counting down.
CAATACAACATGCAATCAATTCTATACTTGATAATAAAATAAAAAAGTCGGCTATTTTCTCCGATTCTCTGAGCGTGTTGTCTAGTCTCGCGAACCCGGTAACAACGAATAAATCGCATCAAGGGGTCTTCCAAATCAGGGGCTCTCTTTTTGAATGCACTAAGCAATCACTGGAAATCCACATGATCTGGATACCTAGTCATAGGGGGATACACGGTAATGAGAGGGCTGACTAAGGAATCTCTGCATCTCCCCGATCCTCTTCTCTTGAGTAAGTGCCATTATACCAACCTTTACTCTAGATTTAAATCCCTTTCAAGGGATAGAGCCACTCGAGTTATCCAAACGGAGAGTCTTATCAAAGGAACCAAATACTTTGCGCATAAGCTCGACATTCTTTCACCTCCATAGTACACTAATAGAAAGATCAAGGATCAGTAATCACACTTGTATCAAGACTAAGATCTAACCATACTGCAACTATGGGTCATCTCTGGAGAAAGAATATCATTGACTCTTCAGAATGTCTATGCGGGCATTCTTTTCAAGACTTGAATCACATCTTCTTTGGTTGCCGTGATACTTCTGACAGCTCTAGTTTACTCATCTCTCGACTAAAAAAAATCGATCCCAACATTACACTAGATGTACAGACACTGGCTTTCACTAGCGACACTAGAGTGTATCATCTCTTACACAACTTCGTCAGGAGTAACAACCTTTCTATTTGACCAATTATTTTACAGCAGTGTCTAGTTGATGTATATGGACGAATCCGCTTGGAGGTCTTTTAGCCAATACGAAGAAGAAGAAGTATTTAAGAAAAGGCTGTTACAACTGTGATTTCCTGCTGTCAGATTTGCAGTAATCGCTTATAATTAGAAAAAGAAGATGAAAAGCTTATAATTATAAACATATTTCTACTTTTTATATGGTACGTGCTGTCCATAAATAATAATTAATAATTTTATTATACCATTTTGTATCTTTGCTTTGGACATAGTTATTATGACAGATTTCCTAACCTCTCGTAATGACACAGCGTAATAATTAATTTTTTATTTTTAAAGAGTCAAACTTGACTGTAAATTCTCCAAATCTTTTTTTCCGGTCGGTGTCATTGCACACGTAACAGACACAACGTAATGTAATCAGGAAATAAGAAAACATATCAGTTAAATATAAAGTTAAATTAATTGTAATTTTCATCTGAGATAAATTCTTCTTTGAATTCTTCTTCAATTAGATACATCACAATTTCAGTAAGTATTGTGTATTCAAATACTTCGAAATAAGACAAGAATGCAGTTTAATGATATTCCTAGCAATAGTCCAAGATATAGATCTTTTTTATTTTCAGTGATGAATCATATCTTTGTTATAGATAGCATATCATAGTATTTTGTGCAATATCTCCATCAGTGTTGTGAAAGAAGTCATTTACAATACAAGTTGCTGTTTCCGTAGCCTTAGGGTAATCTGCTATTTAATAAACTGTACGTACGTATACTATAATATAATATAATAACATAATATACTCATGAGATTTGATAATATTTCTACTAAAGTTATTCTGTATATGAAATTCTAATATATTATGCTATTTATTAATATTTTTAAACGCCTATTTCAGATATAACAGAACTGAGAGCCACATATCCTACGCATCTATAGTAATTTGCACAGCAGATCTGTCATGGAGCACTAGAAACGAATTGATTAACAAAGCACGAGATTCTTTTAAGCGAGAGTTTACTATAATTTTCTCCGCTATTAGAATCCTGTGAAATGTTATGAAAATATCAACAATCATTTATTTATATTTTTGGGAAATTAATCTTTTATTCTCAAAGCATGTTTGTACAATGACATTTATTGTCCATTACAAGCAATCAAAACAAAACTCTACAAAAAGCTACATCATACTATATATATTATATGATAATATTATTAGCATTTAGTAGGCTTTATATACACTCATGACAAGAATTTGAATACGGGTATAGATAATGAATAACGCGCCGCATAGCGATAAGCGACTGAACTATTTTATAATACTTTGTAATAAGCTGCAGATTTTGTTCGGTTTTTGCTGCCAATTTGTCATCAGATTGCGCACTCTAGATCCTGCTCAGTTTTTGCCGACAATCTGATGTCAGTCATGTCAACAAGCTTTGCTCGGTTTCTGCCGCCAATTTGCTGTGTAGTTATGTTAGCAAGCTTTGCTTGATTCTTGCCGGCAATCTGCCAGCTTAATCGGTAATAACAACTCTTGTACCAAATTTGTAGCCTTTTTGCTGTCAATAATTTGTAGCAAGCACTTGGCAATATCTGTTAGAACAGACCTGGCTGACTGGGAAGAGATTAGTCGATATAGATGCTGAATAATATTTTGGTGGTTGGTCAATGAGATTAAAAAATTATAAAATTTCCTTTCGGAACATCTGTAGTTTTTTTCCAACCGTAGCGTAGCCTATATTACCTACTGCATACATGACAGTTATCTTAACCTCGCGTGTTTCTCTCTATATTTATATTTTGTGTGATCGCATTTATAGTTTCAAAATATATATTTATAAGTTTTTTAGATTTTCTGATCTTACTGAAGTGTCATTGAATAAGCATTTTTTGCGTGAAAGTGTTTGAGTACCATAAGAATGTGCAACAAATTCTTAAATGTTGCAACAAGGTACATGACAGTTATTTTAACCTCGCGTGTTTCTTTCTATTATTATATTTATATCTAGTTATCATTTTGATAGTTTTTCAAAATATATATCTGTAAGCTTTTTATATTTTCTAATCTTACTGAAGTGTCATTGAATAAACATTTTGTTCGTGAAAGTGTTTGGGTATTATAGGAATGTACAACAAATTCTAAAAATTTTGCAACAAGGCACATTATAATTAAAAGTGAGTAATTTTATTATATTTTCATAATTCACATAATATTTTTAAGTATTGTGTTTTCTATTAAATTGAAAAAAAGACTGAATTGTGATGATGACAGTTATATGAGTAAGATTGTTGTACAAAGGAAAATGATTTAAAGTCATATCTATTAATATTACATCATGTTTATTTTGATTTTAGCAGACGACAATAATGTATAAAATAATTTGCAAACCACACATAGATTCAGCTTGCATTGAATATCAAGAAGCAATCTATTACAAAGCACGAGAATCTTTTAAGCGAAAGTTCAATATTATAGTCTCCGCTAATAGAATCTTGTGATCTGTAATGGAATGATCAATGCTTATTCATCAACTTGCAATATCTGTTGAAGCAAGAATGAAGTTCATCAGCGATACTTGGATTGTGCAACTACATTATGAAATAATAATGTAAATATTGTGTGTTTTCTATTAAATTGAAAAAAGGATTGAATTTTGGTAATAACAATTATACAGGTAAGATTATTATACAAAGGAAAATGTTTAAATTCGTATGTATTAATATCATATCTTATCATTTATTTTGATTTTAGCAGGTAACTATAATGGATATTAATTTGCAAACCACACACAGATCCAGCGTGCACCGAATGTTAAAAAGGAATCCATTACAAAGCATGAAAATCTTTTAAGCGAGAGTTCAATATTATGATCTCCGCTAATAGAATCTTGTGACTTGTAGTGGAGTGATCAACACCCATTTATATTGATAATTGAAATAATAAGAACTTTGTATTGGTGATAGTATTAGAAGATTGAAATGACATTTGTATATTGCTTATATATTTTGATCTTTTTTATTTATAGTGAAATTTGTACATTGGAAATAATAAATTTGTCTATGGAGTGAATACTATTGAGATAATTTTGTAACTACATTATGAAAAAGTATGTTTAAGTTTTGTATGTTTTTACTTATTGAATTTAAAAGAAGAGACTAAATTGAATTTAAGGAAAAACAAAATCATGATGATGATAATTGCATATATAAGTATGATTCCTTTACAAAGAAGAAAATCTTAATGTCTTGCTGTCTATTAATATTATGTATATTTATTTTGATTTTAACAGGCAACAGTAATAAATGAATATTAATTGGCAAAGCACGCACAGATCTAGCGTATGTCAAATACCAAGAAGAAATTCATTACAAAGCACGAGAATTTTTCGAACGGGACTTTAATATTATAGTCTCCGCTAATAGAATCTTGTTATAGTAGTGGAATGCTAATTCATTAATTGTCACTAATAGTTGAAATTATAATAACTTTGTATTGTTGATGTATTAGAATATTGAAATGACATTTATATATTGATTTTCAGTTATTGAATAAATCATGGAAGACAGTGCTTTAACATATCACACTTTTATAAAGAGCATGTTGTTTTTATATATTATTATATGTACTATATATGTGTATCTCTCTTTCATATATGTATATTATTGCACATAAATAAGTAATCCATTACAAAGCACGAAAAATCTTTTAAACTAGAGTTCAATATTAAAGTCTCTGTACATATAATTTTGTAATCTATAATGGAATGATCAACATTTATCTATGAACTTATATTATTCAATATTTGTTGAAGCAATAATGAAGTTTATCCTTTATAACTGAAATGGCTTTACTAGTTCAGAGTTTATCTCTTTCCAATCGTCGGATGTCGTTTTTTATAATATAGTTTTGTAATAATTAAAATTAAAATCGATTTAAAAGTAGTTTTCATCAAAAGTAATTTTGTGTTGTTAATTCTTTATATCTTTTTCATTAATTCTTTTTTACTCGTTTATTATGTTTGAAATTTACTTGTGTATTTTAAAATAGTTGATATATAGAATGTCGTTAAAATAATTGTTTCATAAAAAATAATAGTGTCGTCATATTAAGGTTCCTGAGTAGTCGCCACGGCCATATTGGAATGATGACGTCAGAAGCGAGAAATGACACGCTGAGAATTCTTGCGTGCTATTTTTAAATAAAAAAATATTTTAAAGAAACAAGACTACAGATCGCTTTAGTATACTCGTAAAATTGTCCGAAAACTAAGCTTGTCCTTTGACAATTAATAAATAACTGTAAAATGAGTGTCAAAGTAAGCCTAGTCATACGGGAAAACATGTAGTTTGACAGCTGTCGAAAGAAGTAGAAAATGTTCTTTTTACATAATACTTAACTTGCTAAACTTAGTTTTCGGACAATTTTATAAGTTTCACAAATACGTTACACATCACAGCATTAGCATAAAGTGAATAATTACGAAATGGCACGCAAGAATAATTTGGGCTGCCAAAACGTCACTTTTCACGCCTCATAGTTCATCGATTTGCAACGTGAGGCGCTGCATAAAAATTCTGACATATGGGTAATACGCTGATAACTTGTAGCTAACATGTAACATATATCAGGGTTGGGAAGTAACGTGTTACTTGTAACGCCGTTACCGTTACAGTTACTTTTTTTCGGTAACTGTAACGGTAATGGCGTTACAAATTTTATTTGTAACGGAAAAAGTAACTTCGTTACATTTTTCGGTAACGAGTAACGAATTTAACAGTTACTTTTATCGTTACTTTTTTCAAATTTTTTGATTTATTTAAGATATTATTCTTGCTATTGTGCGTGATAAAATTTTTATCTTAACCGTAAAGCCGTAAGCAAATCGACCAATTAGCATTCTTATTATGTTGTAAAAATGCTTGAATGTGATTGATCAACTTATGGCTCTTGCAGACCAGTGCGATGACGCGACGCGCGATATCCAATGAGAGCTTTATCTTTTCGGAAAAGCAGAGCTCTCATTTACTACCAGTTCTAAGTACCTTGCAACGAAAATTAGAAAATCTCAATAAATCTGACCTTATAGATTGCCATTCATTAGTTGAAGCTATTCAGCAAGGTTTAAATAAAAAGTAACTTATTAATTTGATTAATACATATGTTATTTAATTTTAAATAAGGATTTAATTGAAAAATATTATTTTATTTTAAACTATTGTTAGTTTCTCTTCTCCGTTGCATGTGCTCGACTCTAGCAATTGTTCTCGTCGTTCGTAGGATGGTGGATACGGTTCAATAAACGTGGTAATGACTTTAGTAATGGCCGATACTTTCGTGCGAGAGAAACAATTAAATACTTTTATTTAATTAAGTGTGGGGTTTGAGGAACCAGAGCACACTTTTTACACATACGAATAACGAATATACAAAATTCTCCTGACTCAATCACACAATGTCTTGGATAAGCCCTCGACCGTCGAGGCAGGGTTCTCCACTCAAACACACTCTCTCCACCGCGTGGTACGACACACACCCTCTTATTACCGGTTCCGCTCAATAAGTGACGATTCTACGCACTTGCCACGACGCGACTCTCGAACACCTCTTTCGATAACTGCGCATGGCATTTACAATTGCCTTCGTCCGCCATCTTACGCGGCAATTTGAAATCCTATTCTACATGCTTTAACACTATTGATTCAAAAGTATTAATTTCAATAAAACAAACAATGTCGCTTAATTTACTATATTTGATTTTAGATTTCTTACAATATTTGAAACAAAAGAATTAATAATAGCAGCATGTTTACATCCAAAATTTAAGTTAAACTGGTTAACCGGAGAAAAAAGAAAACGTGCTGAAAATTACTTGGAGGATTTATTGGGAATCCGATCAACTGAAAATTCTTCAAAAGCTGGAAAATCTGACGATCACGATGATTTTTTCATTTTTGAGCAAAAAACGGTGCAAAATGAATCTGAACAAGAAGAATTGCAACGGTTTTTAAAATCAAATAATTGTAATATAGAAATGTTAAACGACTATCCAAAACTTAAAAAACTTTTTATTAAATATAATACAGCTCTACCAAGCAGTGCATCTGTAGAAAGAATGTTTAGCATCGGTGGCTCTGTATTAACACCACAAAGAGGGCATTTAAATGATGATACTATGGAGCAACAAATTTTATTAAAAATTAATAAAGAATTTCGATAAAATTTAATCATTTATTTTGTAATAAACCTTGAATGAAATCTTGCTTACAATTTTTTAAAAGTTTTTCTTATGCAAAATAATTTATTAGTTTGTATTGTAAAAAAGTAACGGAAATTGTAACGACTTGTTACTTTTTAGTAACTGTAACGGTAACGAGTTACTTTTTAAAATTGGTAACGAGTAACGGTAATGAGTTACTTTTTGGAAAAAATAACGGTAACGGTAACGAGTTAGTTTTATAAAGTAACTTTCCCAACCCTGACATATATATAGTATATATCTTTTATATATCTATTATATAGTGTAGTACTCTATTAGAAAAATACTTGACCAAAGGATAAATAATATATTTTCTTATATACAGCTCCGTTAGGTCGATTATTGAGAAGGCGACGTAGCTCGGGCATTAAAGCGGGTGACTACCACGTATCAGACCCGGGTTCAATTCTTGTCCCTGGCACTTTTTTTCTCATTCGTTTTTATACAATCTAGCAACGAATATTTATTCATGTAAAATAAAGTTAATTAAATTAAATTTTTTTTAATTGCACTTTTGGAAGGCAATTTTCTTTTAATTTATTCATGAAACTGAGCATAATTTTTGTTAAACTTACAACCTTATTATTTTATGCATTCTACTCGATATAAAATAAAGCAAATAAAACGCCATTATTTGAACATAGTTATAATTTAATACAAAATTACAAACAAATGTGTCAAAACTTATTCATCCTTATTATCACTAACATCAACATATATATTCTCTACAGATCAGTTACAATTATTCGGATGATATACTTGTCGTAATTACTTGTTGTAATTTTGTATTAATATATAATTAAGTTCAAAAAGTGGCGTTTTATTTACTTCGTTTTGTATCGGATAGAATGTATAAAATAATAAATTAAAATTGAATAAATTAAATTGAATAAATTAAAAGAAAATTGCCTTCCAAAAGTGCAATTAAAAAAAATTTAATTTAATTAACTTTATTTTACATGAATAAATATTCGTTACTAGATTGTATAAAAAAGAATGAGAAAAAAAGTGCCAGGGACAAGAATTGAACCCGGGTCTGATGCATGGTAGTCACCCGCTTTAATGCCCGAGCTACGTCGCCTTCTCAATAATCGACCTAACGGAGCTGTATATAAGAAAATATATTATTTAAATATTATTAAAATCAAATTTTTTGGGAAATGGCTGAGCATTGCGCCCTTCCTTTGCTCAAGTATTTTTCTAATAGAGTACTATACTATATAATAGATATATAATAGATATATACTATATATATGTTACGTGTTAGCTACAAGTTACCAGCGTATTACCCATATGTCAGAATTTTTATGCAGCGCCTCACGTTGCAAATCGATGAACTATGAGGCGTGAAAAGTGACGTTTTGGCAGCCCAAATTATTCTTGCGTGCCATTTCGTAATTATTCACTTTATGCTAATGCTGTGATGTGTAACGTATTTGTGAAACTTATAAAATTGTCCGAAAACTAAGTTTAGCAAGTTAAGTATTATGTAAAAAGAACATTTTCCACTTCTTTCGACAGCTGTCAAACTACGTTTTCCCGTATGACTAGGCTTATTTTGACACTCATTTTACAGTTATTTATTAATTGTCAAAGGACAAGCATGCGATACGCTTGATTAAAATGTGCGCAAAAGAAATGTGCGTAAAATAAATGTGCGCAAAAGAAATGTGCGTGAAAGAACTGTGCGTAAAAGAAATGTGCGCGAAAGAAATGTGCGCGAAAGAAATGTGCGCGAAAGAACTGTGCGCGAAAGAACTGTGCGCGAAAGAACTGTGCGCGAAAGAAACGTGCGCGAAAGAAATGTGCGCGAAAGAACTGTGCGTAAAAGAACTGTGCGCAGAGGAACTGTGCGCGAAAGAAATGTGCGCAAAAGAAATGTGTGCAAAAGAACTGTACGCAAAAGAACTGTGTGCAAGCGAACTGTGTGTAAACGAACAGTAACAAACGTTTATTTACCAAATGAAATTAATAATAAGTGTCAAAAAATTTCAAAATTATACATACATACATGCATGTGTATGTATTTTAAGTTATACAAAAATATGTGTTGTGTCCAAAAGCAACGTGTCCAATTGAACGGTGCGCAAATAAAATGTGTCTAAACGAACCGTGCGCAATTGAAATGTGTCCAATCGAACGGTACGCAACTTTATGTGTCTAATATCACAGTGTGCGATTGCAACGTGTCCAATTGTACTGTGCGCAAGTGAAGGCGTCTCGTTCAAAGCCGTTCAAAACCGTTCAAAAGCTGTTCAATAGCTGTTCGATAGCCGTTAAATGCCGTTCGATAGTCGTTTATAGCCATTCGATTGCCGTTCGATAGCCGTTCGATAACCGTTCGATAGTGGTTTACATATTATAAGTAATAAATAAGTTATTTTACTAATTATCTGTCTCTCTCTCGCACCGCCTCGCGCTATCCCTCTCTTACAGATTGCGGACGCCTCGCGCTATCTCTGTCACACTTACTCGCGGCATCGTACCTTCGCGTTCCCTCTTCCCCGCGGCCCCCGCGCCTACCGTTCCGCCGCGGTCCCCCCGCGTGACGTCATACCCCCGGTGACGTCATACCCCCCCCCCGTGACGTCATATCCCCCCCGTGACGTCATATCCCCGTGACGTCACCCCCCCCCGGTGACGTTACCCCCCCCCCCTCCGTGACATCATACCCCCTGCGCCGGTTTCCCCTCGCCCCTCACCCTCCCTCAGAGGACCATGGCTTAGAACCGGCCTAGCTATACTACTTTATTGTAATAAATTTGTATTCCGCTGCCACTTCCTTTTCCTCTGCCTCTTCCTGTTCAAACTTGCCCGTTAAAAATTATTCTCGAACATTCATCAAAATTATATCGCGATAGCTAAGGCAAATATTTTGGATCGGAAATTCGGTAGCGGGCGAGCGCGTAAACAACTAACCCGCGTTCGCTTTCTTTCGCATTCGGCCCCCCTTTTTTTTTGCTATTCCTTTCACGATTTTGCCGGTTTTTCGTATCACTCGCAATACGCCGAGACGATCGCGCGATGTTTCTCACCGCCAATGAGATCATCGAAATTTAGCGACAATAACCGGCGGAATTCCATGCCGTAAAAATTTGCCCATCGTTTAGTCAGTCTTGCGCCCGATTTCGCCTGCCGACCACACATTTTCGCTGTGTCTCGTGCCCGCGTCTATCGGCCTAGGCTCGTCTCAGCGTCGAAAGTAGTTGTTATTACGGGCGCTAATCCAGTTCGCGCTAATTGCGAAGAATCTCATCAATCGCTTTCGCGACAAGATCTCTGTCGCGCTATTACTCGGCAGTGAAAAGGACACGAAACGGAAGCTTTCCGATGATCGTCTAAGCCGTCAATCTCGCACGATATAGTCGGCCAGCGCTATCTCGTTCTCCGCTGCGTGTCGAGCATCACGACCAAGTGTCCAGCTATTGTTAATTTTGTGACCTGAAATAAACTTAGAGGGTTCAGTTGAGTGCATAATCCTGCCTCTTTTCTTTCTCTTTCCGTTTGTGATCGTCTGTCCTCCAACGATTCTGCGGAATCGTGTTACGCGCACTCCGCGCTCAGCGCTGGGCGGTCCCGGCATTTTCATCTCATCGCGCGTACGGTCATCTCAAGGTTACGACGCGATCATTTGTTGGTCCTTCGAGCCGGATCGTGAGTGCGGGTGGAGGACAGAACGCTTTCGTCCCGAGTGAGTGTCATTTTGTGCGGACATAATGTCCGAATTATTGGCGTCGCAAGCGGCGCTCCAACGCTCGATCGAGCGTGCGCTTGAAAACTTCAAGAAAATAGGGAGAAATAATCTGACGGCGGCGAAGGTTCGCACACGTATCTCCGCTCTCAAGGAACTGTGGCGTCCTTTCCGGGAAGGTCACGTCATCATGACGAGGACGATTCCAGTTTCCGACCAGATTACCATGGATTACTTTACCAAAGCGACGTTCGACAAGACGGAGGAGGTGTACAACACAACGTGGGAGCACATGGTGGAGTGCTTAGAGGAGCTCGAGCCGCCATTAAGTCCAAACCAGTCTATCATGAGTGGACATTCGAATCCCGACGCGTCCGCTCTTTCGCTCTCCCATCTTCCGCCGATTCGCTTGCCACCGTTCGACGGCAATTATGCGGAATGGGAGAATTTCCGCGATCGATTTACCGCGCTTATTATTAACAATAAAGACGTGAGCGATTTCGCGCGCATGCATTTTCTCGCCTCTTCATTAAAGGGTCGCGCACTTGAGACAATCGGGAATATTGCGATCACGGCAACGAATTTTCCAATTGCATGGCACGCGTTAACAGCGAGATTTGAAAATGAGCGACGGTTGCTAACTTCACATCTTTCTACGTTGCTCGGCTTATCGGCAGTATCAAAGGAGTCCGCGTCTGACTTACAGTTTTTATGCGATAAAGCTAATATTGCGATTGCGTCATTGCAAAATTTAGATCGAACTCCGAGCAATCTTTGGAACGATATTCTCGTTCACCTTCTTTTGCAAAAATTGGACGCGGCAACTAGAAAAGCGTGGACTCTTCATACTCATCATGTCGATACGCCACCGACGTATGAAGATCTCAATAAATTTCTGTTTTCTCGAATTCGCGCGTTGGAAGAGTGTGCGTTTAATTCCACCGCTAAACCTGCGTCAAAATCAGCGACATCCTCGCGCGTTAATATCGCCACTGCTTCTACCGTCGCGCTGGCAGCTTGCCCGTTGTGCAAGGCCCGGCATTATCTCAACGCATGTCCAGAGTTTATAGGAAAGAATGCGACTCAGCGTCGGGAAACAGTAAAAAGGTTCAAGCGGTGCTTTAACTGCTTGAGTGCTCGTCACTCCGCACAAGAGTGCAAAAGCAAATATACTTGTCGATCGTGCGACAAACGACATCACACCATGCTCCACGCTGAGTCGGATTCTAGTTCTGGATCTTCGGCTATAACACCGCAACTTTCGCCGTCGGCCACAATCTCAGCAGACACGGTCAATTCGTTGTCAGCTTCCACGAAACCTGGCGTGCGACCGCCGGTTCTTTTAGCGACCGCGTTAGTTAGAGTCAAGGTCGCCTCCGGCCGTTCGGCTACGGTGAGGGCTTTGATTGATCAGGGCTCGGAAGCTTCGATTATTTCCGAGAATTTAGCTCAATTGTTGCGTGCAAAGCGAATTCGCATGCCAACTGCAATCGCTGCCCTTGGAGGCACTCCCGTCGCAACGCTCCGACATGCCGCCGCGATCGTAGTTTCTTCTCGCGATTCTGACGCTCCGTCGGTGTCAACAACAGCATTGATTATGGCAACGTTAACGGCATATCGTCCGAAACGCGTGTCAGACTATGCAGCGTATCCGCATTTGACAAATTTAAAATGGGCGGATGCTGATCCGACCAGCTCCGACCCAATTCAACTCATTCTCGGGTCGGATGTCTATCATGATGTTCTTCTTGCGGTCGTCGGAAGGGCAAGCTCGGCCAACTCGCGGCGCAAGAATCAATCTTTGGCTGGGTAATCTCCGGCCCCTTAACGGCAAATGCTCAGACTTCTCGTTTTCCTGCTGGGGACAGTTCGACAATCTGTTCCACCAGTCATATTACGGTGCACCACTGCACCTCAATTAATACTCTCGCCAAGGACATTCAAAAATTTTGGGAGATTGAGGAGCTCCCTCAATCTCACATTCTTACGCCGCAAGATGAACAGTGCGAGGCTCATTTTCGCGACACGCATTCGCGCGATGCCGACGGGCGCTATATAGTGCGGTTGCCCTTCAAGCGAGGTCCGCCGATTGACATCGGACGTTCTCGGCTCACGGCCGAGCGCCTCTTCAAGTCGTTGACTCGGCGGTTCCGATCGAATGCCGATTTACAGATGGAGTATTCTAATTTTATGAGCGAATATGAGACGCTCGGGCATATGCGTCGGGCGTCGATAAACCACGAATCGTCGGATCAACGCGTATACATTCCGCATCACCCGGTATTTCGTGACGGCAGTTCTACGACGCATTTGCGCGTGGTATTTAATGCGTCAAGCGTTTCGTCAAACGGCTCGTCGCTCAACGACCACTTGTTCGCTGGTCCCAAGTTGCAAACTGAGTTACCCGCGATTATCTTGCAGTGGCGGCATTTTAAATACGTTTATGCTGCAGACATTGCGAAAATGTATCGTCAAATATTGATCGACCCTCGCGACGTTCATTATCAGTGCGTTCTCTGGAAAGGCGACTCAGAGGATCCCATCGATTATCAACTGCTGACCGTCACTTACGGTATGACGTGCGCTCCGTATCTGGCACTTCGGGTTCTAAGAAGCTTGATCGATGATGACGGGCATCGGTTTCCACTCGCGACTCCTATTTTACGGGATCAGATCTATGTTGACGATGTTCTATTCGGCGGTGATGACCCAACGCTCGTTCGTCAATCTCGAGACCAGCTCGTCGCCTTATTGCAATGCGGTAAATTCACCTTACGCAAGTGGGTTAGTAACTCGTCGAGTATGCTTGAAGACATTGATCCTTCTGATCACGGCTTAGCCTTTGAGAAACCGATCGCAACTGACGATAAACTCAAGGTCCTCGGTATCGTCTGGAATCCGACGCGCGACGTCTTCCAGTTTAAAGTTTCGTTGAATGACTCTCTTCCGCGGAGCAAGCGCGCGATTTTATCGACCATCGCGAAACTTTACGATCCATTAGGCTGGGTCACTCCTGTCACAGTATCGGCTAAGATTTTTATGCAACAGCTTTGGCGGCGCAAGCTCTTATGGGACGATGTCATTCCCGAGCCTCTTCTAGGCAAATGGCAATCGATTCATTCAAAGCTTTCGCATCTCAACGACCTTCAAATTGATCGGTGGACCGGAGTTCAGAGCGATGTCGCGCATATCGAACTTCACGGTTTCGCAGACGCTTCGACGCTCGCATATGCCGCCGCGGTTTATCTTAAGGTTGTCTCCGTATCTGGCAATATTGTTGTCACTCTGCTCGCTGGCAAATCAAGGGTCGCGCCAATTGCGCCTCTCACTGTTCCTCGTCTCGAACTTTCCGCGGCATTACTCCTTGTTCGACTCATTGATTTCGTCAGAAGATCATTCAAATCAAAACCGCTTCCCTGTGTCTGTTGGACAGATTCAACTATCGTCCTCACATGGTTGCGCTCTCATCCATCTCGGTGGAAAACTTTTGTCGCCAACCGTGTCACCGAGATTCAATCTCGCTTACCGGATACTGACTGGCGTCACGTGCCTACTTCGGATAATCCCGCGGATTGTGCGTCGCGTGGATTAGTTGGCGACGAACTAATCAATCATGCCATTTGGTGGCATGGACCATCCTGGCTTAAACACCCCAAGGAGGATTGGCCTCCCGAGCCTGTTTCTCACCCTGTTCCTCACAACGTGGAAGAAAAGGTTATCGCGTTAAATGTTTCTGAGCTTCCAACTCACTGGGATCTTGCGTCACGATATTCGTCGTGGCCTAAATTGCTTCGCGTTACCGCATATCTATTTAAATTTATTTATGCTTGTCGACATTGTAAGGTCGACTCTCTAGCCAACGCTCAACCGAGCAAGGCTATCAATTCAGTCTACGTCGGGTTGGCAACGACCTTTTGGATCAAACGCATCCAAATTAACTTATTCTCTGATGAGATCAATCAGTTGACCAAAAGACAGCGGGTCGCGTCTCGAAGCCCTATCGTAAGTCTTTTGCCGTTTCTCGATGCCGACGGGATCCTTCGTGTAGGGGGCCGCCTGCGCCACGCTCCTCTTCCGTATCGAGTCAAACATCCAATCTTGTTAGCCTCGCACCCGCTAGTGCAGCTTATAGTGTTACAAGCGCACACTCGGGCGTTGCATGGCGGGTCGCAGCTCACTCTGAGCATCCTTCGTCAAGCCTATTGGATTCTTCGCGCTCGGAGCATGGTAAAAGCAGTGATCCACAGATGCATTGTTTGCGTTCGAGAGCGCGCGGCTGTCCCGACGCAGCTCATGGGGGATCTTCCCGCGATGCGAGTCTCGCCTCCGCCACGATGCTTTTCGCATTGCGGTCTAGACTACGCGGGACCGGTCAGAGTTCGGGCCTCTGCCGGTCGAGGAGTTGTCTCGCGAAAGGCATACATTGCATTGTTTGTATGTCTGGCTACACGCGCCATTCATTTAGAGTTAGTTGTCGACTACTCTACTGCAGCATTTCTCAATGCGTATTTGAGATTTTGCTCTCGTCGAGGCCTTCCGCACTCGATGTATTCGGATAACGGAACTAGCTTCGTGGGAGCCGATAAAGAGCTCCAGATTGCCTATCAATCGGCGATCCGCGATCCGAATTTTCTTAACAAAACCGCGTGTGATAACGTAACGTGGAATTTTATTCCACCGTCAGCCCCGCATTTCGGTGGAATGTGGGAAGCAGGCGTGCGGAGTGTCAAACATCACCTGCGACGCGTCCTAGGTGAGCACACGCTCACATTCGAAGAATTCACCACTCTGTTATGCAAGATTGAAGCATGTCTAAATTCGCGTCCTCTCGCGCCGTTGTCGGATTCGTTTGACGAGTTTGATAGCCTTACTCCGGGCCATTTTTTGATAGGTCAAGCCCTCACCGTTCCGCCGGAACCATCTCTTGTTTCGCTGACCGAAAACCGATTGTCTCGATGGCAACTTATTCGACACGTGTCAGAGCGGTTTTGGAAAATCTGGGCGTGCGACTATGTAAATACGTTGCAACAGCGACACAAATGGCAAAAGGTTCAACCAGCGGTTAAACTCGGCCAATTGGTCTTGTTACGTAATACAAATTTACCTCCCTGCAAATGGGAACTCGAGCGGATCACCCAGCTTCATCCCGGGTCGGATAGTTTAACGAGAGTGGTGACGGTAAAAACCGCCACCTCGGAATTCAGGCGCCCGATCGTGAAGCTCTGTGCTCTGCCAGTCGACAGCGTTGCGCCTAACTAGCAAATCAGTAGCACCCAAATTATATTGTAAGGCCGTGACTTATCGCTCGTGTGAGCCCATTCTCCTATTATGGGCATTTCGATCATAGTTCTAATTACTTTATACTTCTTTATAAGCGTATAGACATAACTTAGTGTATCATTCAGACCGTCTCGCGACCAGCGGGCGGTGCGGCCTAATTCTCTTGAATTTCGAGCTATTGAAACCCGCGTTTCAAGGCGGGCGGTATGTTCAAACTTGCCCGTTAAAAATTATTCTCGAACATTCATCAAAATTATATCGCGATAGCTAAGGCAAATATTTTGGATCGGAAATTCGGTAGCGGGCGAGCGCGTAAACATCTAACCCGCGTTCGCTTTCTTTCGCATTCGGCCCCCCTTTTTTTTGCTATTCCTTTCACGATTTTGCCGGTTTTTCGTATCACTCGCAATACGCCGAGACGATCGCGCGATGTTTCTCACCGCCAATGAGATCATCGAAATTTAGCGACAGTAACCGGCGGAATTCCATGCCGTAAAAATTTGCCCATCGTTTAGTCAGTCTTGCGCCCGATTTCGCCTGCCGACCACACATTTTCGCTGTGTCTCGTGCCCGCGTCTATCGGCCTAGGCTCGTCTCAGCGTCGAAAGTAGTTATTATTACGGGCGCTAATCCAGTTCGCGCTAATTGCGAAGAATCTCATCAATCGCTTTCGCGACAAGATCTCTGTCGCGCTATTACTCGGCAGTGAAAAGGACACGAAACGGAAGCTTTCCGATGATCGTCTAAGCCGTCAATCTCGCACGATATAGTCGGCCAGCGCTATCTCGTTCTCCGCTGCGTGTCGAGCATCACGACCAAGTGTCCAGCTATTGTTAATTTTGTGACCTGAAATAAACTTAGAGGGTTCAGTTGAGTGCATAATCCTGCCTCTTTTCTTTCTCTTTCCGTTTGTGATCGTCTGTCCTCCAACGATTCTGCGGAATCGTGTTACGCGCACTCCGCGCTCAGCGCTGGGCGGTCCCGGCATTTTCATCTCATCGCGCGTACGGTCATCTCAAGGTTACGACGCGATCACTTCCTCTTCTACGGCCTCCACCTCTGCCTCTTCCTCTTCTCCGTCGACCCCGACCCTTAGCTCGCTGCGTTCCGGCAATAATGGCTTGTATTATAAAATGTAAAGCTTTCGTCTGGAACAAAAAATAAATATTTCCTCTTAAAAATAACATACTTTCGTAGAGATACAAGCGAGATAAAAGCGAGACAGCAAAATATTCTATAATTTTTTGTATGAACACTTCGTCAGCCGCTGTCACATATGCGTAATGCGGTCCACCGTGGCCGTCGTTTCCTCGGATCTGTATTGTAACAATTAACAATACATGTTAGATGCATGCATAGACATATATAAAGCATATAATTACTAATTAATATTTATATGTATACTCACAGAGTTGCTCAGGTCTGACATAGTTTTACTGCCAGTTTCAACTTGCAAGTCGTATCGTTGACCGTAGTACTAATGCGTATGAGGCAGCGATGCCAGAAATGAGACGCGGCTGCGTTGATACGAAGATGGAGGGGATACCTTTAGCCGGGCTCACGTCGGTGAGCGCGCACCTAGTAGTGTGCTGTGGCGTACACTTCACGGCGCGGGGCTCACTGACGTGCGCCCGGTTAAAGATTGGCGCTGATTGGTCAGACTTTACTCAATAATAACTCCTTTATTAAGCATTATAGAAAAAAATGTTATAGGACTTTTCTGTTCAAAATAATATCCTCTACCTTCTCTTAAAGGATGTTGCACGAATTTTCGGACACCCTGTATAAGAAAAAAAGAAATTGTACTTACGGTCTTGCGTGAGTCTTGCAACGAATGAGACAGTTTTCCATATCATTATGACAACTATTAAATGTAATATATATTAAGTATAGGAAATATGAAGTATTTTACTTTTTGATTTTGTGACGACATTCTACATTTATCGTTTGTTTTCTACATTTATCGTTTGTATAAAGACAAGCAGTATTATCTTATTCTTGGTCTAATTGATTTTCTATTTTCTTCTCTTACTTTTTAAACACAAATTATTTTGATTAATGAAAAACTAATGTTTTACAAATAAACATTATAATATATTAATACTATTATAATATTAATTATCTCATTGAAATGCGGAGATAGATATATATATTATATGTGACACACTCACAAATATTAATGTGTTATATATGATGCATAGACTGATGCATACAGAAAAGATTTATATTAATTTAAGGTGCCGATAAAGATAAAATATTATAAATATTAAGGATATATATGGACAGATTAGATTGTAAATAAATAATACCAATATCTGGCTTTGCCAATAACTATGTATACATTACTATTATACATTTATATACAATTGACAAAAATGAAAAACAAATAATTTGAAGTATATAGTTTTTATTTGCGAAACCAGATAGTAGCTTCATTTCAAATAATACTCATAACTTTTTTATTCAAATAACTGCATAAAAATATTAATTTTCAATTGTAACATAACATTATATAGTATAACAAACATTACATGTGTATTACACATGTCATAATAAGTGACATTTATATTTGAACGTGTATTCAAACAAAAAAGTTTTAAAAAGGAAAATTTTTTTCTCGTTGACAGTAGTAAGCATGTATTCACGGGGAAATCTATATGTTCCTTGAAGGAACAGAGACTTGCTTGAAGTGTATTGACGTGTCTTTTCTCTGTAATTTTTGATTTTTATTGACGTCTCTTTTGATTGTGATTTCTTAAAAATCACTGTTAGGTCGGTATTCATAGTCCGTTCTTATATTTAAGATCATCTTAAGTACGGTTTTAAGATGCTATGCGGCCATTTCATTGGTTGAATGGGATCTTAAGACAATCTTAAATATAAGAACGTAAATACTATGAATACCGACCTTATATCTTTGTGTGTGGTGTTATATGTATATTGCACAGTATTCATTAACATATTTCTCTTTAACTATATTGAATACCATGTGCCAACGAGTAACAAGATAAACGTAAATGCATTTCATTAAAATCTTTGTATTATTCATATCTTACGATCATTGATAATAAGAAATTTAATATGTTTTCCCAATTGCATGACGTGCTTGCCAACTTTTAACTTTATAACTTTTTTTTTCATTCCGTGATAGAGTGCTCGTCTATGACATTTATGCAATAATTTCAATTGAGATTGCGATCTTCCATAACATTGGGAAATGCATATTTCTTTTTCTCATTATTAAAACGTAATAATTGAAGTAAATTAAAATTCGGTTCTAAATTTATTTGCAATGATCGATTTTTAAGATACTTATAATATAAAAATAATGAAGGAAATGTTTTCACACTTTTGTGTTAGTTATAATATAAATTTTAAGTACGTTCTATGTTATTTATTTTCTTCACTTTCTTCACTTCTAATCTTTTTATATAACTTTATTTATTAGATAAATTTTTTACTTTTCTATTAACTGCGCTGACTGTTTTCGCAGCACGATTATTATATCGTGTACGGGAATATATTTTAACAGTCAATAAAAATTTTAACGCTTGTATGTGATGATTGTAACACTTATCATTTATGTCAAACCATGCAGCATGCGTTTTATTCGTTGCATACATACCCTCATTCGCAATCTTCTCAAGGACCTGTGTGGATGCCCAATGATGTTGTCACGTACGATTAAAGCTCATCAATTGCGTTTTGATAATATCTGTAAAGAGGCTTGTTGGTCGAGCTAATTTTGTCACTGTTGGAGCATCCTCATCTGCGTTGGGATATTCACGATATTCGATATATTTTTCATTTGGCGTTGCGTCTTCCATTGGCGTTTTCAATATTGTTGCACGACAGTTTAGGCAATCATTTCTTTCGATACATCGTCGTGCCACATATTCTGCAAAAAATGTTATCGCATTTTCGTCATAATTACTGAGTATACTTACATTGTTTACATCACATTCTTCGAGAATGTCTGCATGTTTGTTAAATAATTCTATTATCGAGGCAACATCATCAATATCATCATCAATATCATCATTAATAAGAGCAATATTATTTTCACTCATACAATTTTCAACCGTCTTAATAAGGTTTATTGATGAGAACTTCACTTTCAGAACATTGCACATTGCTTTTATCACTTGTTTGAATGTAACCTGTGGAAATTATATGTCTGAATGAAAGTCGAACCATTCTTGCGGTTGGATTAGGATTAAATCCTCCGCGTTGTCGAATTTTTGAAAAGAAATGTTCTGCTGAATCTTGGTTGCATAAACCTGTTGTAAGTTCAAATCTTTCATTTTTACTTGCAAGTTCCTTATACAGGGTAAGAATTGCTTGTTTCGTAATAATAAAATCTTTAAAGCAAGGAACTTGATTTATTCTGTCCGGGAACTTGGACCATTCTAAAGACCATTGCACAAAGTACGACAATAGATCTTCAATATCAGGATTTTTCCTTGATAATGGCCGTTTTCCACCGAATGTGACATTAATACTGTACGAGTTGCAAGCATCAATTACGTTGTTCATATGCTCTGCAAAATCAGCTGTTGCTTTCCATGTATTTGAATCTAATTCTTTTTGGTTACCAGCTATTTTAATTGCAGCTGCGAATCTATGGCTAAATAATTGAAACGCTCTTTTCACATTCATCGCTTCAAAACAATTCGGATGAATGTGTGCCTGTGTAATATGGGACAATAAATTTGATCCTCCTTTTGTCGCATTATGGATGCACCAAGTCCTTACAAAATCAGAATATGATGCAATTATTTCTCCTTTGCAATATATCTTGTCATGCGTTCTAAGAAAACTTGCTAATCTTTTTATTAGATGCGAAAAATCTTATAGTAGTTAGTGGGCACTATGGGGCGTCAAAACAAACCCCCACTCCTCGGCCACTGGCGCCGACCCCTGCTGTGCCTGTCTGGGGCCCTCCCCCATAAGGGTGTCTGTGGGAAAAAAGTGGAGGGGCCTCGTGGACGTCTACGAGTCAAATTTCCATTTAAATTTTTTATTTTTTTATTTTTATTTTTTTTATTTTTTTTTCGGTCGCATGAACATGCTCGGGTTCGAACCTGGGTCCTCCACCTTTTTTTTTTTTTTGTAACGGAGGGGAAATGCCTTTACGCATACCCCGCCTCGATGGGGTTCGAGGCGGGGTTATGTGGGACTACCCCCGGCCTAAACAAACGGCCGGGGACTACCCACTAAAACCCCTCCGGGTGGCCTATCTCGGGCGTTTCAGGGGGCCTCTCTGGAAACTGGCGTATGCACTACATCAGAGAGACCCCCCGCCCACGGGCCGTGCCCGCTGGGGGAGCGGTTTCTGTCTCCCCCAGTGTCCCCGTTGTTGATGGGGACATCATCCTATCTTGGCGAGAAGGGGACCACCGCCCCCCTCACCGCCATCCCGGTGTTATTCCCGGGGAGGGCGTGGTCGGGCCCAGGTACCCCACCTGGGTTCCGACCACCGGGCCCAGTTCGGGGTGAGACGTCCGCGACGAAATAGCGGACGTCCCCCCGAGTTGTCCGGGCCCCGCGCATTCGCTGGGGGAGTTCGATGGGGACGGTTGCGACCACGTCCCCTCCCCCTGCGTGCGCCCCCCCTTTGCTGGGGTGGGTTTCTGGGATGCGCGGAGGCTTGTGCTGCCCCGGCTCCTATCGGCCCACCCCCGGAGGCCCGTCGGGCGCGATTGCGGCCCCCCGGGTGTTCTCCGGGAAGCCGCTCTTGCCCCCTTTCGGCCTCCTCCTTCTGGAGCATAACTGCTTCACAGAAGGAGGAGACCGCCTTCCAGGACTCCTCGCTCTCGAGCATAGCCGCTACGATGCTCGAGAGCGAGAAGTCAATATCCCCTATTACGTTGACGAGAACACGGCGCTCTTCTGCCCACGCTGGGCACACCTCCAGCGTGTGCTGCGCCGTGTCCTCGTCCCCCCCCCCGTACAATGGTGGCAGCGTGCGCTGTCCTCTTTACCGATGCGACACAGGTACGAGCCGAAACACCCGTGGCCCGTAAA
The DNA here is from genome assembly GCF_030449975.1 of Polyergus mexicanus. Classification (NCBI taxonomy): domain Eukaryota; kingdom Metazoa; phylum Arthropoda; class Insecta; order Hymenoptera; family Formicidae; genus Polyergus; species Polyergus mexicanus. The sequence goes on along the minus strand of NW_027223327.1, from coordinate 6,956,940 downwards.
TACCTGTGTCGCACGGTACGACATCTCGCCACCCGCCCGTGTGACCCACTTGATCAAATGAGGACGGATGGCCTCGACGACGCGCCTCCCCGATGTATCTTGGGGGTTGGAGAGGTGTTCGTCCCACCTCTCCAGAGCGCTTCGCCTAGCCTGGAGTCTCACGGCGGCCTTGACCTTAGGGGTCAAAACCACGCCGAGCCCGCCGAGCTCTCGCGTACGCGCGTAAACGTGCGCGTACATGTCTGCGTAGAGCTCGACGGGCGGCATCCCCGCCAATAATGAGGCCGCCGTGTGCGACACCGTCCTATAACCTCGGACTACCCTGATGGCCACCCTCCTAAATACTCTGCGCAGCAGCATGCTGCCGCGCCGATCGGCCACCAGGGCGTCCGCCCACACCGGTGACCCGTAAAGGGCCACCGCCCGGACGGTGTTCGCGTACAGGCGCCGCACCCGGCCATCCGGACCCCCGAGATTGGGCAAGAGTCGGCCGAGGCTAAGTGCCACCGACTCCGCCCTGGGGGCCAGAAGCTCAAAGTGCGCGCCAAAACTCCAGGCCGCGTCCAGATAGAGACCAAGGTATTTTAACCTGTCTCCCACCCGGACGGAGACGTCACCCACCATGACATGGGCCTCGGCGGGGGGAGCCCCATGCTCCCCCCTATGCATGAATAGCGCCTCGGTTTTATGAGGCGCTACCTGCAGGCCCATGCCACCGATCGCGCGGACAGCGCACGCTACCCCAACGTTGGCAATATGAACCGCAGCCCCCCAGCTCTCTCCCCCGGCCAACAGCAAAGTGTCGTCGGCGTAACAGACGACACTGCAGCCGGGGGGGAGGGCAATACCCAGCACCCTATTATAGGCGAGGTTCCACAGGGTGGGGCCCAACACGGACCCCTGTGGAACCCCGCAATATACGCCCCTTCTGCTTAGGAGTACCCGGTTGTTGGGGTACTCCAGCCACCTGTCCCGGAAATAGCTTCTCAGGACCTCCACCATGTAGGGGGGAAGGCCGAAGGTGTTCACGGCCTTCCCCACCATACTCCAGGGCAGGGTGTTAAATGCGTTGCGGATGTCTAACGACACCGCAAGTACCACCCTGCCCTCCTCCATAATGGACTCCGCGAGGGACCGGACGCGCAAGATCGCGTCAACGGTCGATCGCCCCCCGCGGAATCCATACTGGTCTCGGTGGAGGTCCATCTCTCCCCGGGACAGGTGTTGGACGAGACGGTTCGCCAACACTCTCTCCAAGAGTTTCCCCGCCTCGTCCAACAGGCAGATAGGCCTGTATGCAGAAGGGGCGTTGCTGGGCTTGCCCCCCTTCGGGATGAGGACCAATCTGGCCCTCACCCATGCTGGGGGGAATATGCCCTCCCTGAAGCAGCTGTTAAACAGCCGCCTCAGGCGCCCGGACAGTTGGGCCAAAGCCAGGACCCAGACCCGGCCGGGGATCCCGTCGGGACCTGGGGCCTTGTTGCCCCGGAGTCTCAACCGCCGGATCACCTCGGCCATCTCTTCCTCCGAAACCTCCAAGTCCTCCGACCACGGGATGGTCGCGTCTTGGCGACCACCCGCGTCAAAAGGGGGACCCTCGGATGGGAAGAGGGTCCCCAGGATATTATCGAGGACATGGGGTTCCAGAGTTTCCGTCGCGGTGGGCGCCCAAGCTTTCAGCTTGTTCATAACAAGCTTATACGGGCGCCCCCATGGGTCTGCGTCCAAGGAGCGCAGGAGCTCGTCCCATGCTCGGGCCTTGGCCCTCCTGATCGCGGCGCTGAGGTCGTTCCTAGCGGCACGGAACGCCCCATACGCCTCTGCCGTCCTCTCGGCGTCGGGTCGACGCCGGGCCCGGGTGAAACGGCGTCTGGCGGCGACGGAGATTCGCCTGAGTTCGGCGATCTCCTCGCTCCACCAGTACGCCGCCCTTCGCGGGCGGGGGTTGATCCGGGGCATCGCGAAGTCGCAAGCGTCGCTGAGCGCGCCCCGGAACCATTCAACTTCTTCATTAATCCCCCGCCCTTCCCCCCAGGGACACGGCCAGTCGGTCGCAAGGACGGCTGCGATCAGCCTGTCCGGGCTCATCTTCTTGAGGGCCCATCTCCTCGGCCGGGCATCTCCCCGGTCTTGGGCGCGGCTGAGCACCCCGTGGCGGGTGGCATTTAGGACCACCTCTATATAGAGGTGGTCGGAGAGCGTCTCGCACTCTGCCACCCGCCAACTTACTATCATTCGTGCGGCGGAGGGGGTGGCCCACGTAAGGTCCAGGACCGATTCCCACCGCACTAGGGTGCTCCTCGACCCTGTGTTTATAAGACACAGGCCGAGTGCCGCCGCCCAATCCTGTAGGGCCTCGCCCCTGGCGTTCGTGAACCGGGAGCCCCAACGCGTTGACTTTGCGTTGAAGTCCCCGGCCACAATAATGGGACGGGGCATCTGTCGGCGGAAGCATGCCGACACCCTGTCCAAGAACGCCTCAAACTGGGCGAGGCCCACGCTGGGGGAGATGTAAACCCCCAGCACGGAGATGGGCCCCCACCTGACCACCACCACTCCCGCCCCGGCCTCGACCGGTGTGCAAGGCGGGAGTGTGGGGTCATTCCTCCACGTGATCGCGACGGAGCCTGCCCGGTCGCCGATCCAGCATGGATTGGCTTCCGGGACATAATATGGCTCCGCCGCGATCCCCAACCCGAAACCACGCTCCGCCAGGCTGTGCAAGAACAGGTCTTGCGCCCGGCGGGCGTGGTTCAGGTTGGCCTGCAGTATATCTAAGGGGGGGGGGGCATTATTTGACGCTCCCCGGTTCCGCCATCTCCACCTCCGCCATAGGGGCGGGTGGGGTAGCGCTGCAGGCCGGGCCTTTGGTGGCCTCTTCTCCTTAGGGGCCTCCGAGGAGGCCCCGCTATCCTCCGCCCCGCGTTTGCGGGTGTCGGAGGGTGCTGCGGTACCCTCGGCCGGTTCTGCCGGCCGAGATCCCGCCGCGGCACTCGCCGCCGGGAGCGTCTCCCGTCGTCGGTCCGGCCGTTTTTTAGGGGGCGTGCACCTCGCACTTCCCACCCTATGGTCGGCCGGACGACCCAGTCCGGAACAAACCGGGCACCTGACATTATCGGCGCAGTCCCGCGCCAGGTGTCCCGGTTTGCCGCACCTGTAGCAGCAGCCCCGTCTATCTATGGGGCTGCTGCAGTGCTGCTGGACATGTCCCTTCTCCAGGCATCTAAAGCACTGGAGAGGGCGTTTGTCCAGGAGCTCCACCTGTGCCCGGGACCATCCAACTTGGATGGCCCGGGCTGCCGCCACTTTGTTGGCGGCCCTCAAAGGGCACTGCACCCATGCAGTGCCCAAGCCGCGGGTGGGGAACTTAATGTCTCCCACCCGCACTTCCTCCGCCGCACAGCCTCCTCCCCCGGCGACGGCCGCCGCTATGCCGGCGGCCGTAAGGGAGCGGTCGAGGCCGCGGAGCCGCAGCTCCGCCTTCCTGACAGGTCGGGCGAGTCGGACCTCCTCTTTGCCGGCAAATACCCGGCAAAGGTCCGCGTAGAGGGCGTCGGCCCTCTGTGCCGCCGTCGGCCCGTCCTTCTCACCCGACCCGGTGAGCTCGATGACCATGGCCCCCGTGGCGGCTTCACGGACGCGGAGGGAGTCTATCCCCAACTTGGGGAGGTCGATCTCCCTCCGGGCCACGGTCATCGTCTCCTGATATGCCCCGTCGGCGCAGGTAATCGTTACCGCAGCCGAACGGGGCACTCTACGCCTAGAGGCGTCTCCTCCCCGACGCCCATTAGACCGCTGCCTCTGGCGCGTCCCCCCGGCTTGTCGGGGAGGAGGCGCCTGCCTGGCAGCTCCCTTCTTGGCTAGGAGTTGGGCCTGTTGTGCGGCCCTCGCCCTAGCCGTCCGTTCCCTCCGCCCCGCCACCTTAGACCAGGGCTCGCCCTGGCCGGGTACGTGTGGGGGGGAGGATGGACCTCCTGCATGGGCCTTGACGTCCGGGAGTCGCCGGGGGGAGGCATCCCCCCCGTCCTCCCGCTCTTGCCGGCGGGGCAGTGGGCGGGTGAGGGGGGGCTTAGAGCCCCCTTCCCCCCCCGTGCTACGCCCTTTTTTCTTCCTCCTCCTCTTCCCCCCCCCCCCCGACCCGGTGCTACAGCGCCGGTAGGGGGGAGAGGTGGGAAGACCCTCCAGGCGGGCGGCCGGCTGTTGCGGTAGGTCCATGGGGCCCACCCCGGCCTATTGCCGCCCGCAGGTCGACAAGGGCGGCGATCTGATCGGTGTACCACCGATACCAAGCTCGCTCGCCCTCGCCGACCACTCCCGGCGGGTAGCTCTCGGAGAGCGGCGCAGAGGTACCCCTCAAAGGGGGCCTCATCGCCGCATTACCCCGGCCACCCGCCAACGTTGGGGACATAGGTCCCTGGACCCCCTACGAAAACATTGGGGGCATACGTCCCATACCTCCCCCCCCGAGGACGTTGGGGACTTAAGTCCCTTACCCCCCCCCCCCCCGAAGACGTTGGGGACCCCCGTCCCATAACCCTCCCCGACGATGGGGACCTCTGTCCCCTTCCCGCGGCTGGACGTTCCAGTCTAATTGGAACGTCCAGCTCCTCCACCAACTTCACCCGGGGAACCCCCCGCCTTTTGCGGGGTGACCGCCCGGGCGAACCGGGAAGTTCTAGCCGGGAGGGGGGCTTCGCGCGACGAGTCGCGTCGAGCTCCTCCTTTAGCTCGCGGATCTCCCGTTGGAGATCCGCATTGCGGTCTCCGAGGGACTTTATGTCCCTGCGGAGGGCCGCTAACTCCCCTTTCGCCTCGTTCTGTTGGGCTCTCTCCGCCAGGGTGCTGGCCGTTACCCTGACAAGGGCCGCGGCCTCCCTGAGCCTCTTCTGGAGAGAGCCCTGCAGATTTCCGGAGCAGACGGCGATACGGTCTATGGCCGCCGCCTGCTCCATACTCCGCGCCGCGATATCCGGGGTCGGGGCCTTCCAAACCTCTTCGGCGCATTCGGCCTCATAGGCCCGAAGGCCCCTATTTGGCGGAGGGAGGGGAGCATCCTCCGATAGGGCTTTCTGGGCCCTACGCTCCCTCTCCTCCTGCTTGCGGGCGGCCTCCTCCTCGCGTTTCTCGCGGAGGCCTACGAACTCGCCCGTGGTGGGCGGTCTCCCGCGTCCCCTCTTCTTTGGGAGGTCGTCCACCTCCATTGCGTCCTCTTCGGGAGACGCGTGGTCCTCCGTACCCTCGCTGGCCAGCGAGGTCCTGGAGGAGGAGACGGGGGTGGAGCGATTGCTGCCCCCCCGCGACGCACCTTCCACCTTCCCGCCATCTTGGCGGGTGAGGCTCTGGCCCCGACTCGCCTCGTCCCGACTATACGGGTGCGCCCTCGCAGACGTGACCGAGCGCGACCGGGTCCCCGACTTTGATGAAGCCGGGCCCGGGCAGTCGATCCTCCGCACGACCACCCTCATCTCTCTATCATCGGCGATAGTCCGCTCGCCAGGGGTGCTCGTCGGCAACACCCCTGGTGGCCCGTCGTTGGATAACGACGAGGGGGGAACCGGGACTGTATCCCCCCCCGCCGGCTGCTGTGGGATCCGAAGCCCACTGCAGCAGTAAACGTTAAATCTTTATTTGTACTACTCATTTTCGTATCAAAAAAGATGGTTTGATTTCGGTGTTTTCCTTCACCTAGGCCGATTGGCTTCACCACGCCTGACGAGCTCGGCCTGCCCGGGATTTTTTCCAGAGGTTACCTACCTCACCACCTCTCTCGATCACCCCTTCCCACACAAACATACGTCCCACACCCATAACCCATACACCCCCCACAATCCCACACAGCCCCCCATAAAAACCCCATAAACCCCCCAATAACCCCCCGATACCCCAATCCATTCTACAACACATACATACAAAATAAATAAAAATAAAACACATTCTCGCGACGATCGAGATGTGTGGTGCACTCTTAGACCCCTTCCAAGACCGGAAGGGGAGCCCCTCCACCACGGCAAGGTGGTGCACCATCGGAGGGGTGGGTCCTCCACCTCTCCAAACAGGGTCCTAGTATGCTGAGCTATCCGAAAACTTATTAGAATAGAAGTTAAACGTAGTATTTATGGAGAGTAGTTCTTTATTTTTTTATTTTTTTATTTTTTTTTTCGGTCGCGCGAACATGCTCGGGCTCGAACCTGGGTCCTTCGCCTCTCCAAACAGGGTCCTAGTATGCTAAGCTAGCTGAAAACTTATTAGAATAGAAGTTAAACGTAGTATTTATGGAGAGTAGTTCTTTATTTTTTTATTTTTTTATTTTTTTTTTCGGTCGCGCGAACATGCTCGGGCTCGAACCTGGGTCCTTCGCCTCTCCAAACAGGGTCCTAGTATGCTAAGCTAGCTGAAAACTTATTAGAATAGAAGTTAAACGTAGTATTTATGGAGAGTAGTCCAGCGCTAAGATAGGGGTCCTGGCGGTCCGATTGGTTCTCCCCATAGTGCCCAGTCCTCCGATAGGTTCCGGCGGTTCCGTCGATTTAAAAAAAAAAGTGGGTTGGAAAAACGAGCCAAAAAATAGTGCGAGGGAGAAAGCGGGCAAGATGTCTGCCGGAAAGCAGACGTGACAACAACCGACAAAATGGCGACTGTCGAGACTGGAGATGCGTCTAGACATAAGGCATCCAGCCTCCCCTCAACTTACGGAAAACCGAAAGATATCGTGCGGTATACAACATCGTCCTATCGCCCCCCTTAGAGGAAAACCAGGGAAGATGTACGCTATATGTCGCCCACCCACTTCCACCCTTCCTGTTGAAAAGAGAAAGTTGGATAAGGTACCGCTAGAATAAACTAGATGCTATGACGTGGTAACGAACACGTGCGTGCATGTACGGGTACGATTGTCCGAGGGGGGTGCGCCCCGCTGCGCAGATAGACATACGGTAACAACATCGCTGGAGACGTTAGAAAGGGTCTTGGAATATATACGGGTACCTGAGGCTGTTTGACGCTGAGACTTAGGGCAGAGTCTATGACGTCACTGAGCCGTCGGGAAGAAAGGAAGGGAAGAAAAATATTTTTCACCTGGTTGCTTTAAAATAAAAAACATCATTATATTTATATTATGCGGAAACATTGTACATTTGTAACGGTTCACCTTTCCCGTACGCCGCGGATCAAGGCTCGCCGGTGCCAGGATTCGGGAGAAGGGGGAAACTCCAACTTACTTTACCTTCGGGTAATCGGTTTAAACGAATCCGTTTATTCATGCGGTGATTACAAACGATATTTAATACTTAAAGCTAAGCGCGAAGCAACATGCGGGAACGGTGCGGGTATACAGTTGTGCGCGTGGAGCCCGGGCAGCGAGCGTGGCTCAAACGGCCGTGTTCCGCAGTCGCGGGATTTGCATGCAATTAACCTACGATTATTATTATTGGGACAGTACAGATCTTAAACACTACGGGGCGTCGCGGGGCCCTCAATGTAATTCCAACTGCCTGACTGCCTTATCCTTAAAAGGACGGGGCGTCGGCGTTCTCGGTGTTCTATCCTTAAAAGGACTGAAGCTCCCGTAGTAGTTTGAGGGCCGGGGGTGAAGATAGAAACTGCGCGACACTGGCGGGAATTCTAAAGTCTATTTTATTCTCTAGTTAAAAGTCGCAGTATGTACAATGCGGTCTTATAATACGAACAGGTCGCGGTGTATTTACAAAGCGATGCGGGAAGCTACCAGAACGCGGAGACCAAAGCGGTCTTACGATACAAACGGGTCACGGTATATATGCAAACGGTCTTACGGTATAACGCGGTGCGAACTTATCTACTAGTAGGGTGCGCCGTCCCAGCAACCGGGACGCCCGGCATAACCACGGGTAGCCCGTGACCTGGTTTAACGCGGGGTAGGGTGCGCCGTCCCAGCAACCGGGAAGCCCGGCATAACCACGGGTAGCCCGTGACCTGGTTTAACGCGGGGTAGGATGCGCCGTCCCAGCAACCGGGAAGCCCGGCATAACCACGGGTAGCCCGTGACCTGGTGTAACGCTAGGTATTAGGGTGCGCCGTCCCAGCAACCGGGTAGCCCGGCGTAACTACGGGTAGCCCGTAGCCTGGTGTAACGCGGTAGAGGTTTCGGATCTGGAGTTGTACGAGGTAGGACTCGGGATCGGGAACTGGTAACGCTACGTTTGCCGGAGCGCCTTATATACCGGCGGTCGGCCTCCCACTCACGCGAGTCGGCGCGTGGTGGGAGCGCGTGGTGGGGCGGCCCCACGGTGGGGCCGCGACACGGGTGTGGAAGTTTAGGGACGCCATAGGCGCCGAGCCTCAAAATTGCGGGCGGCTGGTCGGCCCGCGAGGCTGGTAACGGTATCGTTACACCACCCCCCCCCTTTAGTGCAAGCGGCGGCTCATCCGGGGTCGACCGTAACGGTCGAACCGGATGAGCCAACCGCCGGTGGGGGTGGTGTTGGACATTGTGTTGGACATTGTGTGGTCTTCGTGGCAGCTCTGTTGTCCCGGTGGTCTTCTGGCTGCTCAGGATTTTGGGGGGGCGTTGACTCCGGATGAGTCGTCGACTCAACAAGAAACCGTTGGGGCATGGGTACCGTACGGAGGAGTACGGCGGGCGGACGGTCGCTTTGGGCACGGCTGACCCGGGGTCGGGCCAGATGGCGGGTAGGCCACCCACATCTGGCGGAATTCCTCGGCGGGCGAGGGGTGACTCGGTTTGGCCCCCAGTCGATGCAGTGGAAGGGCGTATATGGGAGGGCTTTTGGGGCGCTGGCGGAATTCTCTGGTGGCTGGTCCTCTTCCTTCGGGGCGCCGGTTGTCGGGGTTTAGTCCTCTAGTTCCTGGTTGTCGTCGTCGGTGTCCGGGGCTGGCTTCAAGTCTTGCACATGGACGTGCCGGTGCCACTTTCCTCGGGCGTCGCGGAGGTCCACCACGACCGGTGATACGACCTTTCGGACTTCCAGGGGCCCGATGTATCTGGGCGCCAGCTTGGCGTTGAACGCGCCGCTCTTATTGGAGAGGGGTCGATCTCTCTTCCATACCTGCTCGCCTATCTGCGGACGCCAGTCTCGCCGCCGCAGATTGTAATGGCGTTCCTGTCGTTGGAACGCTCGAGCCAGGTGGATCCGGACCACCTCGAAGGCCTCCTCGAGTCTTTTGTGATGTAGGTCCGGGCTCGGAGCGGGGGCCGGCGGTCTCCGGTCCTCCGGGTGGGGTCGTGCCAGTTCACGGCCGTGCAGAATATACGCCGGCGTATATCCGGTAGCCTCGTGTCTCGCGGTATTTATCGCGAATTGTAACGCGGCGATCTGCTCGTCCCAGGTTTTATGCCGCTTCCCTACGTACTGGGCGATCATAGTTTTGGCCGTGCGGTTTGCGCGTTCCACCGGGTTGCACTGGGGCGCGTATACTGGCGACTTTCGGTGCGCAATCCCGAAGGCGGCGAGTAGGGTTTTGAACCGCTGGGACGTGAACTGGGTTCCGTTATCGGAAATGAGTGTTGCCGGACATCCGTGTCGATAAATTAAATGGTGGGTCACGGCGCGAGCTAGGTTTTCGGCGGTCGCTCGGCGCAAGGGAACCATCTCAATCCACTTGCTGAAACGGTCCTGGATCGTTAGCAACCAGGTGTGCCCCTTCGTGGACCTGGGTAGTGGCCCGACCAGATCGACAGCGGCTTGCTGCCAGGGGTTGGTGCAGGCGGTTGCGCGTAGAGTCCCGGCTGGTCGCTGCTGCGATGCTTTGTGTGCCATGCACGTCGGGCATTTCCGGACGTAACGGGTAATGTCCCTGAACATGCCGGGCCAGTAGTACAACGGCGCGACGCGAGCGATGGTTTTCGCGACGCCCAGGTGCCCGGCTGCCGGATCGTCGTGCAGCCGGCCGAGCACGGATTGACGCTGCTCGGCGGGGACGCACTGCTTCCACTGGTCTTCGGTTGGTGTTTCCCCAAAGTCCAGGTCATGCAAGATGTGCCGGTAGAGTCGGCCGTTCCGGATGTCGTAGTCAGGCAGGTCGGCCGGCCTTGCCTTCACGTCGGCGAGCATGCGGCGGTACCAGCGGCACGTCGGTTGTTGTGTAACGGCGCTGGCCTCAGGTGTCCGAGACAGGGCATCGGCCACTCGGTTAAGAGCCCCTCGGCGGTATTGAATATCGAAGTCATGTTGTTGGAGTTCGAATATCCATCGCCCCAGACGGCCCGTAGGTTCTTCGATCCGCTGAAGCCAGCGGAGGGCCTGGTGGTCGGTCAAGACCGTAAAGCGGTACCCTTCTAGGTACTCGCGCATCCGCCGGATGCCCCAAACGACTGCCAGACACTCCAACTCGGTGGCGCTGTAATTACGCTCCGCGGCGTTGAGGGTTCGGCTGGCGTAGGCGATGACTCGCTCTCCCTCGTCCAGGTGCTGGGTCAAGACGGCTCCCAGACCGTTTGCGCTGGCGTCGGTTTGGAGGACGAATGGCCTCGTGAAGTCTGGGCAGGCCAGGACCGGGGCGGTGGTCAGGGCTTTCTTCAACCCTCGAAATGCGGCTTCCTCGTGGTCCGTCCACGTCCACTTTACTTTCTTCTGCGTCAACCGGGTTAGAGGCGCGGCGAGGGTCGAAAAGTCGGCGATGAAGCGCCTGTACCACGAGGCCACTCCCAGAAACTGGCGTACCTTTCTTACGGTGGTTGGTGCTGGCCAATTTGCCACGGCGCTTACTTTCTCGGGGTCGGTTCGGATACCCCGTCGGTCGATAACGTGCCCGAGGTAACGGAGGCTCGTTCGGCAGAAGTGGCACTTGTCCGGATTGAGGCGGAGCCGTGCCTGGCGTAAGCGGCGGAAGACCTCGGATAGGTGCCGTAGGTGGTCCTCGAACGTACGGCTAGCGATGATAATATCGTCGAGGTATACCAGGACGTGCGGTTCGAGTTCCGGGCCGAGTATCGAGTCGAGCAATCTCTGGAAGGTCGCGGGTGCCGAGTGTAGGCCAAAGGGCATCACCCTGAACTGCATCAGGCCGCGGCCGGGCACGGTAAATGCGGTTGCCGGCCGACTTTGCGGTGTGAGAGGCACCTGCCAGTATCCGCTTTTCAGGTCGAGCGTGGATAGGTATTTCGCTCCCCGTAACTTATCTAGCGTGGCCGTGATGTGCGGCAGCGGATAGGCGTCTTTTTCGGATGCTGCGTTTAGTTTCCGATAGTCGACGCAAAATCGGTAGGCCCCTTCCTTCTTCCTGACCAGGACGATTGGAGAGCTCCAGGCGCTAGTTGAGGGCTCGATGATTCCCTCCTTCTCCATCGTTTGTACCTCTTGGTCAATAATGGCCTGCATCGCCGGATTACGTGGGCGATACCGCTGTTTGATGGCGGGTTCGGGCTTTAATCGGATGTGGTGTTGTACCCGATCGGTTGGCCCTCGAACCTTCTCAAACTTCGGTAGTTCGGTCGCTAGAAATCTCTCCAGGCGTTCGGTCTCCTCGGATCTCCCAGCGGTGCTGCCGACGGTTACGACTCCCAGGGTGGTCGGGTGGCCAGTCGGTTCTATCGGCGGTGGCGGCGGTGGCAGCGTGATCCGCAGCTTAGCCCATAAGTCTATGCCTATTAGCATGGGGCTACTTAGGTTCGGCAGAACGGAGAACTGGTGCCGGACAGTCTCCCCCTGGACGGTGATGGGGAGTGTGAGAACTCTGGTGATGGGGATCCGCGTCCCATCTGCTAAGTTAACGTGTTTAGCCACGGTGTCGAGACGACGTGTGCGGATCTTTAGGCGGTCGACGGTTTCGGTGCTGACAAACGAAACCTCCGAGCCGGAATCGAGCAGGGCCCGTATTGTTCGGCGGACGACACGGACTTGTATGTGCGGTCTTGAAGTAAATTCTACTCGGATTCGGGCTGGGTACTGGCCGCGACAGTTCCGGCCCGCGGTCCGTTTCCCGCCGAGGGGTGACAATCTCGAGTCAAAACCCCGTCTTTCCCGCACCGGGAGCAAAACTTTCTCGGCGGCCGGCGGCAGTCCTGCCGAGTGTGCCCTCGCTGCTTGCACCTCCAGCAGCAGTCATCTCGGCTGTAAGCGGCGGCTGCTACCGTTGGTCCGGGAGCCTTACGCTCTTCCTGCCGGCGCAGGCTCTCGATCACCTCGATATCGGTGACTCGCGCGCTGAGCGCACTGGTATTGGTAATCTCGCCTCTTCGAATGTACAGGCGATATTCCGGTCGCATATTCGCGTAGAGTTGTTCAAGCTGGTCTCGGGGCGTATAGCCGCCTGCGCGCCTCATGAGGGTCATCAGTTCTGTAGCGAATTGTTGGAACGCTTCCCGTGGTTGCTGCTTCCGCCCTTGGATCGTACTCTTTAGTTGATAGGAGTACTCGCTGGGCAGGTACTGGGCGCGGAAATCCCGACAAAACTCTGCCCACAGGGTCCAGCTATTGCGGCAATTGCGGTACCACATCAGTGGTTCGCCGCGAAGAAGTTCGGGTAGCCCCAAGAGCAACTGCTCGTCGTCGTAGCCGTATCCTAGTTTCAGCTCGTCGACGCGTTCCAGAAACGCCAAGGGGTCCTTCCCGTCGAAGTGGCACCCCCACTTCCGGATTTGATTCATGGACTTAGCCGGATCGATGGCGGTTGCTCCGGTCGTGCCGGCGGTCGTGCCTTCGTTGGTCAGTGGCATCTTTGCGTCTTCGGGGGTCGTGGGGCGGGGCGCGCAAAGGGTCGGGTTATCGGTGACAAAACGACGGAGCTGTCGGCGGAGCTCGTCAAGGGTGCCTACGGTTTCGAGGCCGTGCGAGGCCAGTAACTTAATTACTTCGTCTTTCTTTAACGTGTTAACCCACGCGGGCATCTAGGTAGGCTGAGCGAGCTGGAGTCTCCACTAGGCTAGTCAGGTCCCTGTTCGGGCGCCATGTAACGGTTCACCTTTCCCGTACGCCGCGGATCAAGGCTCGCCGGTGCCAGGATTCGGGAGAAGGGGGAAACTCCAACTTACTTTACCTTCGGGTAATCGGTTTAAACGAATCCGTTTATTCATGCGGTGATTACAAACGATATTTAATACTTAAAGCTAAGCGCGAAGCAACATGCGGGAACGGTGCGGGTATACAGTTGTGCGCGTGGAGCCCGGGCAGCGAGCGTGGCTCAAACGGCCGTGTTCCGCAGTCGCGGGATTTGCATGCAATTAACCTACGATTATTATTATTGGGACAGTACAGATCTTAAACACTACGGGGCGTCGCGGGGCCCTCAATGTAATTCCAACTGCCTGACTGCCTTATCCTTAAAAGGACGGGGCGTCGGCGTTCTCGGTGTTCTATCCTTAAAAGGACTGAAGCTCCCGTAGTAGTTTGAGGGCCGGGGGTGAAGATAGAAACTGCGCGACACTGGCGGGAATTCTAAAGTCTATTTTATTCTCTAGTTAAAAGTCGCAGTATGTACAATGCGGTCTTATAATACGAACAGGTCGCGGTGTATTTACAAAGCGATGCGGGAAGCTACCAGAACGCGGAGACCAAAGCGGTCTTACGATACAAACGGGTCACGGTATATATGCAAACGGTCTTACGGTATAACGCGGTGCGAACTTATCTACTAGTAGGGTGCGCCGTCCCAGCAACCGGGACGCCCGGCATAACCACGGGTAGCCCGTGACCTGGTTTAACGCGGGGTAGGGTGCGCCGTCCCAGCAACCGGGAAGCCCGGCATAACCACGGGTAGCCCGTGACCTGGTTTAACGCGGGGTAGGATGCGCCGTCCCAGCAACCGGGAAGCCCGGCATAACCACGGGTAGCCCGTGACCTGGTGTAACGCTAGGTATTAGGGTGCGCCGTCCCAGCAACCGGGTAGCCCGGCGTAACTACGGGTAGCCCGTAGCCTGGTGTAACGCGGTAGAGGTTTCGGATCTGGAGTTGTACGAGGTAGGACTCGGGATCGGGAACTGGTAACGCTACGTTTGCCGGAGCGCCTTATATACCGGCGGTCGGCCTCCCACTCACGCGAGTCGGCGCGTGGTGGGAGCGCGTGGTGGGGCGGCCCCACGGTGGGGCCGCGACACGGGTGTGGAAGTTTAGGGACGCCATAGGCGCCGAGCCTCAAAATTGCGGGCGGCTGGTCGGCCCGCGAGGCTGGTAACGGTATCGTTACACATTGAAAAATTTACATATAATTTAATATTTATTTACAAAAAGATTATTTTCACCGCTGCGAAAAGTACACAAAAGTATGTTACGCAATATAGCAATAAAAGAGAGAGTGTCGAGAAAAAATAGAAAAATCATTGTTCGGATACATAACCATACGGTAGCGAATTTCGACTATCGATAAATCTACGTTTAATACGGGCTCGCATACTTTAGTTTCGTCCCGTGTTACGATCTCGTAAAACGCGGTACGACGAATTGCTCTAAAGCATAGATTTATCGAAGTTTTCGGCAATTCTTCTCCGTTCTTTTCATTTTCCTGTGCTCTCTCTTTATTTAACAATAAATTCTTAATGCTGTTAAAATTAACCAACCAAGAGTTTTCATAGTTTAGAGTTATGCCCTTTACTTTACAGCATTCACGCGTACGCCCATCCGGCATACGAACAACATAGGCATAAAATTTTGGGCCACCGGACACGAACGCCTCGATATAACTACCACGACCGTAGCTTTCGAGCTCGTCCGTCATGTCACCTAGAAAATTCCCCGTATGCGGTTCATACTCATTCGGTTTACCTGTGCTTACGTATATACACGAATCAGTTTCATAATATAACACACGTCGATCTAAACGTTCTAAATATTCATATAATTTTAAGCGCGCTTGAGCCGTCGTATATGCCGCTATCGCAACATTAGTTATAGGTGAGGGCGTGACGGCCTCTTGTCGCAATCGCCACGAAACATATATTACATCGTCGTTCACGGGTAATATATCGGTTATCTCATGCTCGCTACTCGTCAGTAACGTCAGAAAACGATGCAGTGTTCTCACAACCTCAGTATTCGGCAAATTGGCCCGCTGGCCGAATTTTCCCCAAAATGAATTTAAACAGAGTTTTGCAACTGAACGTAAACCAGGGTTCAGCGCGACGTTACACTTATCGAGAACAATACCTTCGGTTTTTTCGTACTCCCGTAGATACCGTTCTTTAGCGTCATCGTCGTCTCCGCATTCCCCCGGCCATCCGCTTGCTTCTTGTTTTAATTGTAAGAATGAGTTTATATATTCGGCGAACAAACCGCCTTGACGAGA
This sequence comes from Polyergus mexicanus, assembly GCF_030449975.1. Lineage (NCBI taxonomy): Eukaryota > Metazoa > Arthropoda > Insecta > Hymenoptera > Formicidae > Polyergus > Polyergus mexicanus. The sequence continues at coordinate 6,941,727 of NW_027223327.1, read as the reverse complement.
TGCGCGATCGAATTGACTAACTTTATATTGCCAAATCTCGCTTACTGCCGTCACGAGATAACCCTTTTCGACTACCTTTCGTAATTTGCACAACACCCACGTACCCTCGAATTCCCGCTCATTAATGTTGTCGTGCGTGCAAGATGTCTGCGCAAATGTTTCGCAACAACTACGACATAAGGCGAAAAGTAATTTTCCGCGTACGCGATACGGGAGTACAGGATGAAAGAGGTTGCGTGGTGGAAGCACAGTACAGCGTATAAGACCTTCGAGCGAATCAAAATTATAATTTGGAGCTATTCCGATTAAAGAGGCGCATTCTTTGCCAACATAAATATCTGGATGTCCGATCGGGAAAGCGCCTGTCTTCAATACATACGGGTATAAAGAGCATACGTCTACGTAATGTATTTTCTCTGCACCCGTAACTTCGTATCGAGTCACGATATTTCCCGTACGGCCGCCGAAAAACGCATCGCGAGGGTCGAGCGGTGATGTTTCCACCAACGGATGGTTTTCGAGATATTCTCGCATTTCGCGATTCTCGAGCATATCCCGATCAAAAACGCACTCCCATTTTTCCGTCACTATATATCCCCGTTGTCGAAGGCGCCACGAGATCGCGAGAGTTTGCTCGTATCGCGAAGCAATCGTATCACCATGATCCGAAGTCGAAGAAATCGCTCTATCGCGATTCGAAGGAAAGCAAGTCGGACACCCGTGCCAAAAGCATCCGTGAAATTGTAAAATATGACGCTGTGTCGTCTCAACAGCGGTCGTTTCATTATATCCGTCGACGAGCGTACCATCAGCCGTACGATATTCACGCGCACGCCCCGCATGTTTTATAGGATGACCAATTTCGCGCTCCAACCATACCAGCCATTGTAGAGCTTTACGCGAATAATTGCTCGCTTTTCTATAACCACCGGAAGGAATAATGCCTATTTCCTTTTCGCGCAAAAAGTTTTTACGGAAAACGGTCATACACGTCGAGGCGATAGTGGTGCATTCCTCGAACGGACATACGTTGCCGCGGTTTATAAAAATTTTTCTGAATGGTATACACGCGCGTCGAAGAATGTCTACATCGGTACGACAATAGCGAACAATTTATTGTTGAAAGTCGAATACGGTGTTTTTTCGCGTCATGTCCGTATGCCATGCGAGAAAGCGTTCGCGTTCCGAAGTCTTCATGTTTTCAGGAGAATAATATTTCGCGTCTGGTAACGGTCCGACATACGTTTGATTTTCGACAGTGTTAAATAAATGCGGAAAAGTGCCTTTATCCATAGAGTCCCCTAGGCCAAAAGCTTTCGGTAATTCAGATAATCGCATTGGCATATAATTAGCACTGTCGATGAATATTGTATTTCCTGCTGATAACATTACAATTTTTGTACCGCTCAAAATTATTTTCGGCTCTAAATAATTCCGATTTTCTACGATGTATTGAAGAATAAACTGCGCGTCGAACGCTTTCGCATTATGTGCTATGCATTTGATCTGGTTAAAACGTTTCGTCCTTCGCGTTGCGAATTCGACAAATTGTTTCACTGGATCATGTCTGAATATGAATTCGCGTATCCCGCACCATCGGCATCGCACGGACATGTCGTTTTCTTGCGCACATGCTTCGCAAATCTGTTGCGCTACGCAGAGGGTAGGTACATGTTTTTTCACGTTCATCGTACCTTCGAGCGTCTCGTCTTGCCGTGTTTCGAAATCATAAAATATAAATGCCACGAGGTTCTTTTTGCTCTCGTTTACCTCTTCGCCAGCAGCTTCTTTACTCTTTGTTGTTCCTCGCGTATCCGATATCAACGTAGTCATCGCCGTTGACGAGGACGGTTCGGTAGAGGAACTAACTGCTTTGCGAAGAGGTTGCATATGACATAAATGATTTCGAGATTGCGGCGACCGACATAGCCTGCAGTAAGAAATGCCGCATTCGTGTTTCGCATTCGATTTAACCGCGCATCCGCATTCATTGCAAAATCTCACGACATTACAAACACTCGCGAGCGTTCTACCGTTATACGATTTTTTACTACGATGACGATCGAAACATTTTGCACCGTAAAATGTTCGATTACATGAATCGCATTTCACAGGCGCAACGGAATCGACGCATGCCGACTCTGCGAAACAGCGCGGACATTTATTCAAGCACCGATGACCTATCTCGTCCCGAAAACTTACATTACACGACGTACAATAATTACGAAAACCAGCGGCTGCTTTTAAATTTAAAATAGGATTGTAATGTCGCGAGCTCTCGTAATACATTATATTTAACCGGTGCGACGATTCCCGTCCGAGAGAAGCGAGTATTGCGGTTCCGTCGTACATAGGTTTTTCTCCGAGACCGAAAGTACTAAAATTATATACAACTATCGCGATATTGTCAGCGGCGAAATAACGTTGGAAGCGTTCGATTTCCCGAATTCCGCAGCCCTCTTCAGGAATCGTAACACCGACATCCCGTGCTAATTGTAACGCGAGTTCCCGTTGAAGAGGGGATTGCGTGCATCTTACAGCATTCCATTTTTCATGTAATTCTCCCGTACGTAAATTACCGCGTTCGCAATAAATTTTCGCTACAACAAGAGCCCGGGGAAAACATAAATTATCGGAATTTTTTATTGTTAGTATCGAACGCTTCGCAATATCTTCGCGTGTTAATTTCACACGCCCCCGCCCTGAAGGAACCGTAACGTTAAAAACTCGAATATCGAAGCGTTCCGCAATATCGAGACCTCCCGCGCTCTGCGCTACCGAACTCACAATTCCCCAAATATCTTCATGTGTCAAGTCGCGCACAGGACGAAAAGATAATCCGGCAGGACCATGAGATAAATCCGCAGAATGAAAAGATAACCCCACATAATCGCCAGATTCGCATGAATTTATCGCATACGCGTGAATTTCACGGAACGCGTTTTCTAGCAAATGATAAATATCTCCGTCTTCAAGCAACGGTCGAATCGCGAAACTCGCTTCTCTTCCGATTATGCCGAACCTCCTAAATTGTCGCCTATTTTCCGCCAATAAATCAACGTAATTAAAATTAATATCGCCGACCTCATGACGTTGTTGCTCCTCTTCCACCTCCGGCTCCTCTTCACCATCTTCTGTCTCCGACGAGGGATTACAGAGTTCTTCACCGACGACTTCCTCTTCATTCTCATCCACGTCGGTTAGTTCCTCGTTATTGCAGAGCAGCGCTGTTCGTTCTTCAGGAGTCGCTTCTTCATTTTGGCCACCACCACCACCACCTCTCTGCACTGTCGAAACAAAAGAAAAATTTAATTATAAATAAAATAAAAATTACATCTACGTTATTTTTATTCTTTTCAAAATTTTGTATCTCACCTGGTGATGTCGTGATATCAGCTTCGCTGTCGTTTTCGGCAGAGCGTGCTGTAACGATGCACCCCCCATCGTTACCCGGCACGTAGCCAGCCGGAAGTCTGCCGCCCGGCGAACACCAGCCGGGCAGTGGCAGAGGCGCCTAGCGCCCTTTTTTTAATATCTCAAAACCGCGGTTGTGATAAACAACCGTGCGGCCGTTATACGACCGCCGTTACGCCGAAGACCGAGCATAGCCGAGCGCTGCCGGAAGATCCCGAGCGTCACCCGCCGAATTGCCGCGTCGTTTCGCCCAGGGGAAGCGACGCGTTTACCGTAATTTACCCGCCGAAAAACAACGCGTCGTTATCCCCACCCGGGGGCGAACGACGCAATTACCGATAGACGCTCGGGTATAAGAAGACAGCGTTTCGGCATCTCGGGACCAGAACGATTCCTGAATCCGCTCGAGCAGTACGCTCCGAGACACCAGAACCGATCCTGAAAATCGTAGCAACGACGGAACGTGAGGTTGACGAGTTCGCAGCCTCCGCCGAGCATTCTCGGTTTCCGTGCAGTCTCCGAACTCCTGACACAAATCCGACCGACTCAACGAGAGCGGAGTGTTCGCCGCTCTCCTCGACTACGGTCTATCATTCGACCGCTCCAGCTAGCCGGACCGTGGGTTTGCGAGTTCGCTGCCCCGTCGAGTTTTCTCGACTCCGCCACGCTATCCTCAATTCCGCGAACGGAAGCAGGGACGGAGAGTTCTCCGCCCGGTCGAGGGTACTCGATCTCCGCTCGAATTCCCCGACCACTGGGAACACGCGAATTAATCCCGCGACCCCACTAATACTAATATTACAATACTGAAATTCTAATTATCGCACCGAAATATCTACCGCCTAATAGTTCATTCTATTCCGCGCGCCGTCAAAATAAACACGGCCTTGTCGTATACGCGCCGACCGACCGCGCCCAATTTCTTGCGCGTCTCGCGCGCCGTCAAAATAAACACGGCCTTGCCGTACACGCGCCGACCGACCGCGCCCGATTTCTTGCGCGCCGTCAAAATAAACACGGCTTTGCGAATATTGTAAGCGTTTCGATATATCGAACCTCGCGCACCGAATAATCTACGCGCATTATATCTAGCGCGCTGCACCATCCGCCGCGCGCTCACTATTATAAATCGACCATTGCCGAAAGAGGCAAATAAAGACAATATCTAAAATCTTTCGTGTGTCTCACCTTTTCACGAGCCCTGATCCCGACCGAGTTTATCCACGCACTCGCGAAAAGTGACCCCGTTACATTGGCGCCCGAACAGTAGGACCGTCCGGGACACACGATTTTTTTTTTCTATTCTCTAACGGCGTGGTCGATAACCAAGCGATATGAAGACCTGGCTATACACGCTCTCGAAAGAGCAACTAATCAATATAGCCCTGCAACATGGCATCGAAACGTCCGGTACACTTGATGCCATCCGCAGCCGGATGAGCCAATATATAGACTCACATCCAGACGAATTTGGGGCCCAAGGCCCAGACGCTCGAAACACGCGGACGCCCCCACGCATAGAGACCGCGACCACCGAGAGTGGGACGAACATCTCCCTGCGCTACAATTTGCGTACAACACCGCCAAGCACGATGCCACCGGATATACGCCGGCTTATCTTAATCACGGCCGCGAATTAGTTCCCCCCGCCCCCGCCCTCCCAACACCTATGGAGGCCCCAGAACCTGACATCGTCCGACAACGACTACAGGATGCCGAGGAAGTCGTACGGATCAATCTGGCCAGAGGATTCCAGCGACAGCAGCGATACTACGACCTACGACGGCGAGAATGGCGACCAAAGCTAGGCGATTACGTTTGGAAGCGAAACTACCCGCTCTCAAACAAAGCGAACGCTTTTAATGCAAAGCTCGCGCCAAAGTACATCGGCCCGCTGGAAGTACGTCGGTTCATTTCGCCGGTAATCGTCGATCTCCGGAGTCAACGCGGGAAATGGTATCGTCATACACATATCCAGGACCTAAAACCCGCTCCCGGCGAAAACAAAACCAGACACCGACGACAATAACAACAATACAGAGGATCCAGACGACAATAACATCAATATTGACGAATATAATGACGAGGAAGACGAAGATGAAAACGAGGAAAACAACCCCACCACGGATTAAAAAGCGAAAATCCAAAGGAAGGAAGGCAACCGGAAAAGATTACGGGCTCAGAAGCTGCCAAGATGAGCGTAGAGCAAGACATCTTAAAAGCAATCAACGAGATCCTGGGGGAGCCCGAGCCGCCGTATGGCACAGGCGTGCCAGAAGCACCGCCGATCACACGGCCGCCACCACCGAAACGGCCGCCGAAAGTCGGTACCGCCATCCAGCGGTCCGACAGGACGAACCAGCGGAAGCTGGCCATGCTGGCCACACCGCCGCCGCCGCTATCCGCCTGCCGTCGCCGATGCCACGCCGGGGTACCGATGAGGACGACAACCAAGCGACCAAGGTCGCCATCGGGCCAGGAACAGCCGGAGGAACGAGCAACGGGGGAAACACCACCCGCCCCCCCCATGCCCGAAATCCTGGTCCCGATGGGCCCCGCGCCGCCACCGCCGATCATGGTGGAGTTAGAGCCGGGACTTCTAGCGCCGATCCCGCATTTCGCGGTCCACGTGTCCCGGCGATACAAAGTCCGCACACCGCAAGGGCGTTGGACCTTGCGGTTCGATAACGCCGGAAAGCTGCGTTACCGCCGGAAACTAGAGTAGACGAAGCGAGTGCCTCAAAGTTCAGGCACAGTAGGCGGGGGGGTGATGTAACGATGCACCCCCCATCGTTACCCGGCACGTAGCCAGCCGGAAGTCTGCCGCCCGGCGAACACCAGCCGGGCAGTGGCAGAGGCGCCTAGCGCCCTTTTTTTAATATCTCAAAACCGCGGTTGTGATAAACAACCGTGCGGCCGTTATACGGCCGCCGTTACGCCGAAGACCGAGCATAGCCGAGCGCTGCCGGAAGATCCCGAGCGTCACCCGCCGAATTGCCGCGTCGTTTCGCCCAGGGGAAGCGACGCGTTTACCGTAATTTACCCGCCGAAAAACAACGCGTCGTTATCCCCACCCGGGGGCGAACGACGCAATTACCGATAGACGCTCGGGTATAAGAAGACAGCGTTTCGGCATCTCGGGACCAGAACGATTCCTGAATCCGCTCGAGCAGTACGCTCCGAGACACCAGAACCGATCCTGAAAATCGTAGCAACGACGGAACGTGAGGTTGACGAGTTCGCAGCCTCCGCCGAGCATTCTCGGTTTCCGTGCAGTCTCCGAACTCCTGACACAAATCCGACCGACTCAACGAGAGCGGAGTGTTCGCCGCTCTCCTCGACTACGGTCTATCATTCGACCGCTCCAGCTAGCCGGACCGTGGGTTTGCGAGTTCGCTGCCCCGTCGAGTTTTCTCGACTCCGCCACGCTATCCTCAATTCCGCGAACGGAAGCAGGGACGGAGAGTTCTCCGCCCGGTCGAGGGTACTCGATCTCCGCTCGAATTCCCCGACCACTGGGAACACGCGAATTAATCCCGCGACCCCACTAATACTAATATTACAATACTGAAATTCTAATTATCGCACCGAAATATCTACCGCCTAATAGTTCATTCTATTCCGCGCGCCGTCAAAATAAACACGGCCTTGTCGTATACGCGCCGACCGACCGCGCCCAATTTCTTGCGCGTCTCGCGCGCCGTCAAAATAAACACGGCCTTGCCGTACACGCGCCGACCGACCGCGCCCGATTTCTTGCGCGCCGTCAAAATAAACACGGCTTTGCGAATATTGTAAGCGTTTCGATATATCGAACCTCGCGCACCGAATAATCTACGCGCATTATATCTAGCGCGCTGCACCATCCGCCGCGCGCTCACTATTATAAATCGACCATTGCCGAAAGAGGCAAATAAAGACAATATCTAAAATCTTTCGTGTGTCTCACCTTTTCACGAGCCCTGATCCCGACCGAGTTTATCCACGCACTCGCGAAAAGTGACCCCGTTGCTCTTCCTAAAATTTAATATTTTATCAATATTGAATATAGAATCAGTATATAAAGATTAATATTTTTATTTTATTTTTATGCGAAACTTACTCGAAGTTCCTGTTTCGAGCTCTTCTTCAGCCGGACGCTTTCGAAGCTGAGAGGGAGTCTCTCGCCCATCAGTCGCAGATGTGTTTCGATCTACAAATTATGATTTTGAAAATTTTGATTAATCACTGTCTATCGTATTCGATTACAATACAATTGTACAATATAAATAAAAACATTTTGCTTACCGTTTAAGCGGTTTCCTCGATGGTTTGATAGCAGGAAGGCTATAAGGCCGTCTGCATCCTCCTCCTCGTGGTCAAATGCCTCGCGCATTTCTATTATTTCACCCGCGATATGCAACAACTCGGCATAATTGCCAAAATAGCCTAGTCTATATAGCACAGCGAGTATAGTATTCGAACTAGCACACGCAAATGCCCGAAAAACTGAGTAATTTATTTCCGCCGATTCGTCCGATAACGCTGATAAATAGCGTTCACTATTTAACGTAGGCGACAAATTCGAGCCTATAATTATGCACTTACCTAATAGCTCTTTAAGTCCAGCCATTTTGTCACTTACTCGCGAAATACCCGATATCTCTATTTTCCACGGAACGACTCGCGTTACTTCGGTTGATCTCGAACTCGAAATTAGCTTTTTTACTTCGGCACGGAGAATTTATTTAAACGCATATCCCCACTTTTTTCCAAAAAGGAAAAGTCTTTGAAAGATTTAAAATTTTTCCTTTCTAGGTAGTTAGATTAGATTAGTTCGAAGAAAACAAAAGAACGTCGACAAAAAGAATCCCTGTTTTCCAAAAAGGCGATAAAGTAGACAAAAAAAATATTTTATTTTTTATCACGTTACTACATTATTTACTTACTTTTATTACTTTTGTTATAGCGATCCTAAAGTAAAAGCTTTGTAGCGATAAACGTTTTTAAAAATTTTCGTAGAAAAGACGGGATTATGTCGATTAGAAAATTACTCCTTTATAAAATTTTTTACAATACAATCTCTTACAATACAATCTATAAAAATTTATTACACAGGCGATAAACATTTATTTACGCTTTATAACATATTGTAAATGTATTTAGAGAAAAAAAAAGTTTAGAGAAAAATTTTTCTCTTGTAACGAATCTAATTTCTAGATGATTCTAGATGTTTTTTCGCGTAATTTTTAGCCAGTTGAACAAGATTGAACATGAAAAATCACGATTTTTCCTGTTATTTAGTTGTCTATACAAACTTTTCCCCCCACTTTTCTTTATATTTCAATATATAAGCAGTGCGAGAAGATGTAAATCCTTCATTCGAGTTTGCCCGTACGAAGTCTTCATTTCGGCTGCGATACAAGAATTCGGCATTGTTGTGCCTGGTGTTCTCTCAGTTTTATTCAAAAAGTAATAACAATGGCTGCCGCGAAAGAAGTTTCCAGTGATCAAAAAAATCTAACCAATTTTGTTAAATCTACACACGTTTGTGATATTAGCAAATCGGACAACAAGTTCGACAACGATAGAAGAAACGAACAGCGATACTTATTACTATCGACAACGTATGCCCTTAATTCATCGTGTACTAAGAAGCTACATGTGGGCTTTCAAGCAACAAACGAAGGTTATTTCGCGCCAATTGTTAAATTAACGGGTAATTATGCGGACGGAATTTGTCTCGATACCGTCACCTGGCAACAATTTCAACTCAACATGGAACAGATAGGACTGTACTTGAGTGAGAATCAAAAAATCAAACCAAGTCCGATTATCATCAACAATATTTCCATCGGCTTCACCACCGCTTACGGGACGAGGGCTGTGATAGTGACTTACAAGGAAAATGTGGAACAATCCGCGAGTAATGGAGAGACGGAGGAGCAAGCGCAGCCACCCTTGAAGAAACGAAAAACGCACAGGGTCGCTATTGTGATGCAGAAAGCAACTTTTCTCGGCATGGAAAATATTACAAGATGTGTGGATGCTCGATTGTCACAGCTAGTTTCCATCACCGACGCCGTCAACACCTGCGCCAATTACTTAATGAACGAGATAGAATTAGAACTCCCAACGGCTTACATAAATCGTGAAATTATAAAACTCATGGTTAGTGATAATTTTCAAGAAGTTGAACGCAATGTACAAACGCAAATAAGAGATTTAACCTTTTTAGATGTATATTTCAATATTGTATTTGAAGAATTACTTTCGCTCGGCTTTAATGAAATTGTACGTATAATTTTAAATCGTAATTGTTAATTTTATAAAAATAAAAAATAAAAAATAAAAAATAAAAAATTATTATCAATAAATATGAAATTTTTCCTACCTTAAAAATCACAGACTATATTTTTCCTTTACCCCTCTCTAATATTTCCTTTACTTCTTTACTTTGCGCATAGAACATTCTATCAAGGATAATATCAAATGTTAGTTGAACGCTAAACGAGCAACTTATTTCTAACTTAAGCGTCCACAGAGCACCGCTTATAAGCTCGTAAGCAGCGGTGCTCAAAAAGCGCTGACGCGAGCGCGTCCCCGCGAATACGCTTATTAGCATCGTTCCCGCGGCTACTTATCAGCTAATCGCCCGCGGTGCTTTTCGCTTGTACGCTCTCGGGAAAACGCTAGCGCGAGCATCCGGCCGCCGCGGTGGGCCTTCCGGAGCGCGGATAAGCTTATTACTCTCAACATATATCTACATATTAAACATATTCGATGCACGTATTTTTGTTATTGTTATTAAATATTCCTGATTACTTTTTTATTTATGAGAGCGCGCGTAAACGCCAAAGCGTTCATTTCGCAAAATGGATGTACGGTGGAAACATCTTTGGACGTCGATCGTCTGCGGGCCTACGGGATGTGGAAAAACAATTTTCGTGAAAACGTTTCTTCGTCATTTATCCGTCATGTCGGATGTTCGGTTCGAGAGGATTTTATTTTATTACGCCGAGTGGCAAGATACGTATCAACGTTTACAATGCGACGCGAGTGAAAAAGAAGAAGAAGAAGAGAAAAGAACACAAAAAACCGGTTACGATAATAATGCTATGATAAAATCGAAGAAAAATATCATTGAATTTCGCGAGGGGTTACCGCGTCCGGAAGATTATTCCAACGATGCGCTTTCGCCAAAATTAATAATAATCGACGATCTTATGAGGGAATCTTCGTCATGCGACGCTATCGTAGATCTGTTTACCAAAGGAAGTCATCATAAAAATCTCAGTGTTATACTCATCTCGCAAAATCTCTTTCATCAAGGTCGCGGACAGCGTGACATATCTCTCAACGCGAATTACATAGTAGTTTTCAAAAATCCACGCGATCGCGCTCAAATACGTCATCTAGCGCGCCAGGTATATCCCGATGATCCAAAATTTATGGAAGAAGCCTACTATGACGCTACATCGAGACCTCACGGGTATTTATTGCTCGATTTGAAACAATCGACTCCAGACGAATATCGCTTTCGTACGTGTATCTTTCCCGACGATACGCTGCATTACGCTTACATTCCGCGCAGATCGAACAATAGAAGCGGGGGCGTATAAAGGGTAAAATTCCTGTTCGCAACTTGTCAGTCGTGTAATTACAGCGTAATGGTGAAAAAAGAAGATCCCGATAAAAAGCTGACGTCATCGAATAGTGCAATTAAGCATGCTAGACGGTCTATCGGAGAGAGAAACATATGTCTTTTAAAAACTTTGTGTCATTTGAAAAAAAATCAAAGAACAGCATTCTTACGTGCCGCTGACAATAAACTCATAAAGTGCATTCAAGAGTGCATTTTCAATACGTTAAAAGGTAACGTACCGCTTCGTTGTAGCGATAAAAAGCGATTAGCCAAACATAAAACGGCCCTACGGCGTGTTGCGGCAAAACAAGGTAATTGGAAGACTAAAAGAAAATTGTTAGTACAACGAGGTGGATTTTTACCCTATCTTATCGGACCTTTACTAGGGGCTATATTATCTCGGATTATCAGCGAATGAAAAAGAAAAATACAATCCTATACAGCCCGTACATTCTAGGAAAGATAATAAAAAAAGGAAAGTGTTATCAACTGTATTTTGAACAATGGAGAGAGCTAAGAAAATGGTTTTGATATCTACCGAAAATCTTGAGAGAATGCAGCGAATGCAACAGCAACCTGAAATGACATCTATTGCGATGACTGATAACTCGCCGAAGAAAAATACGGGAATATCAAATGCGGAAAATGTACTCCTGTCGACGAGGACAAAAGATGGAAATTGTATAAGGAAGTACTCTAACGCTATCTTCACTTTGCTCGGGAAGCTGAAAAACGCTTACGCGAGGATGAGCAGGATAACGACGAGGACATTAATGACGAGCAGAACGAAGACACGAATTTGGATGTCAACGATAACGAATTTATGGAAACGTCAGCTTTAATTAGCGGCGACCGTGGTGACGGGAGCGCTAGTAGTAGTAGTAGTAGTAGTTTCGGGAAAAAACGTGCGCAATCGGCTGAAATGATCAAAAAAATACTCGGAAGTGTACCGAAATCTTATCGTGACAAAGCGCGTGCGATATTAAAATACTTGATCGATATTCCGACATCTAAGATTAGCTGGGATAGACGAGGACTCGTAACTATAGACGGCGCCGTCATAACGGGTTCGAACATCGCGGAACTTATAAACGACGCGATACGCGAGAGAAAAACATTTAAAGCAACCGGAAGAATTCAGTTTGCTCGATTACTGCACGACATAGGCACTCCTTCCAATCTTATAGGAAATAATGATTTATTATATACGTTCGCTCGATCTCATCGTATTAAAAACGTGGTTCCGCGCGGAAGTTCCACTCCGAAAACTTCGACCGAGCGTTCAAAGTCGTACAGCCGTAAGGTAGACGAAACGAGCGAATGAGATACGCTATTTGTATCCGCCAACGAGGACGAAGGCGACAAAACATTAACGAGCTACGCAGATTCTCCGACAAAAAAAAGAAAAGGATTGCTCGACTGGAGCAAACTCGAATGATGGAATTCGAAAAATTGTATTACAGTCCCTCGCACTATGCCGGCTATTCGGCGACGGCCAATTTATCGCGAGCCGCTAAACCGAATTTCACACGTGAGGAGGTCATCGATTGGCTTAAATCGCAAGACGCATACACGTTACATCGTCCGGTACGTCGAAAATTTCCACGCTTACATTATAACGTGACAAATATCGATGACTTATGGGAGGCTGATTTGATCGATATTCGTAATCTCAAGAGTTATAATGACGGTTATTCATATCTATTAACGGTTATCGATGTGCTTAGTAAATTCGTTTGGGTAGAGCCTTTACGCGACAAAACAGCTGCCTGCGTGGTAAAAGCCTTTCAACGCATATTCTCGAGAAACGAAGAGCGCCTACCCGTATACCTGCAGACCGACAAAGGTAAAGAATTTATTGCTCAGCAAGTACAAAATTTCTTAAAAGAAAAAGATATTCGATTTCGTGTAGCACGTAATCCTGATATTAAAGCAGCTATAGTGGAACGCTTTAATAGAACGCTCAAGGAACGGATGTGGCGATATTTTACGCACAAAAATACGCGACGCTACATCGATGTTTTGCAGGATATCGTTCGCGCTTACAATCATACTCGACATTCTACCATCAAAATGCAACCTGCAGTCGTTACGAGGGAAAATGCGCGAAGCGCGCGTGAAAATATGAATCGTCGTTGGAACGACAACGGCGATGGGGCGAAGAAAAAGAATCGCGGGCAAAAGGCTAAATATGACGTGGGCGATTTCGTGCGTGTCAGTAGAGCAAAAGTAGCCTTTGAGAAAGGATACGAGGCAAAGTGGAGCGAAGAAATATTTCGAATTCACCGTGTTCTCGAATGGAGAAAACCGCACGTATACGAATTAAGCATTAAGCCATTTAGCGGGCGAAGTTATAGACGGAATTTTTTATGAACAAGAATTAGCATCTGTTGTTAAAAACTTGCGAGAAGAAGAATTTATCGTCGAACGTGTGATAAAAAGTAGGGGGCGTGGTAACAATAAACAATTATTAGTTAGTTGGCAAGGATATCCTTCAAAATTCGATTCTTGGATACCCGCTTCGAGTTTAAAATCTTTGAATCGAAAATGAGGGAGGAAGGATTTTATATGATTCTCCCTAGTAATAGCAGTATGCGTTTTTTTCCGGAGAATAAAACCACATGTTTCACTACTGAATTGCCTCAACGTATAGACTTGCAAGGATGTTGGGAAGTAGCGCTGACGGAGATTCAATATCCGACTAGCTTTCTTCATATACGTCCTGGAGAAGGAATCATAAGATTTATAAATATTCAAGAATTCACGATAGGCCTCCAAAAAAAGAAAATCATCGCTAAGAAATCTGAAATACCTTCGGGTATTTACTCAAGTTTGCACGATATTATAGAAGCTGTGAATTACTCTGCAAAATCCGTGGGTTCGCATATCCATTGGCAATTTGGAGCTATTATCGGGCGCAAAATTATTATGAAACTTTCCTGCGACATTATGAAATGTGATATGATTCATTATGTAAATTTTTCCGAAAAACTTTGCCGAATACTCGGCTTCGATACGCGCAATAAGCTCAATGCTAGTGTTGTGGAACGTTTACCGTTATGGCTTTTTAGCGAAACCGACTTCGATATACAGAATGGCGATGAGAAACATGATAAAATTGAAAATAATACCGGTACATCGGCGTTTTACCTGCCTGGATTTATGACGATGTTGAAATTTATACATCACCATTTTACGTATTTCTGCGTGAACGAGTAATAATAGCCGCCGAACCAGCTAGCTTGTTGCGAGGTATTCCCGACAAGCTCTTTGTCTATTGCGATATTTGCGAACCCTATATTACCGGGGATGTGCAATCTCCTCTTTTGCGAATAGTCGCACTCGATGTTGGAAATGATTACGCGTTCGCGTCTACTCAAATAAAGCATTTCTCACACACTCAATACATTGCCCTGCGTCAAACGTCTTTTCGCACAATCGAGATAGATATAAGAGATCAACTAGGACAGAGTATACCATTCGAATTTGGAACGCTGACAGTGACATTGCACTTCAGGCGTATCGAGTAGATAACATAATAATAATTAGAGACCGCGATAAAAAATTAAACGTTAAAGGATTATTATTCGACGTATTACGACGAGTTACAAAACGGCGGCAGTCGCGGCGGTGTAATTCCGCGAGTTTTCGTCGGATCGCCCTATCAACGAGGTCACGGTATTGGTAGTTTTCTCGGAAGATTGTACAGACGTGTACTACCTTATTTAACTAGAGGCGTACGGGCTGTGGGGAAAGAAGCTTTACGTGCCGGTGCTAATATAATCGAAGATGTTGAAAACAATATGCCGTTTAAAGTAGCGGCCAAACACCGATTTGAAGAATCGCGCGACAATCTTAAGAGAAAAGCTAAAGAAAAAATAAGTAGTCTGATGAAGGGCTCAGGTTATAAGTCGGACGCAAAAATGCATGTAGCTCAGTTTCCTTTCGGCGGGCTCAACACGCGCATCGCTAAATCCGCGACATTACGTAGACGACGCCAGGCGCGTAAGAAAAGTTCGTCAAAGCGCCAGACGCGAGGGAAAAAAAGAGCAAATACAAAAACATCGAAAAATAAGAGAAGAAAAAAGCACACAACGGTGAAAAGACTTAAAACATTCACGAAACGACGTAAAACTGCTAGAAAGCGCACCGTATCCGACATATTTTCTTAAACGGCATATATTCTAAACACATCTAACAGTGAGAATTACAGTGACGACAAAAAATTTGCGGTAAATAAGCATGTCCTTTCTTCACACGCATTCGAGCGAGTGTTTAAAGAGCGAACTCGATCTCTTTTCTTTACCACCCACACAAACTAGTATCGAGAGTTCGCAATGGATTCATTACAAACCCGTGACTTCGCTCTCGGACGATTCCCCGATAGAATTCGTCATTCCGGGTCACGGCGAAGAATATTTAGATCTCACGCACACCATGTTAAGTCTCCGCGTACGCGTAGAAACACCGGGCGATTCCACGGGACATACTGCGGGCACATCCGCCACGGCCACTATAGGCCCCGTAAATCATTTACTTCATTCCATGTTCAATCAGATCGACGTGTATTTCAACCAAAAGCTCGTGTCGCCTCCAAACAACGCTTACGCGTACCGCGCGTACATCGAGGCGTTATTAAATTATTCTTCACCCGCAAAAACTTCCCATCTAACCTCCTGTCTATGGGACGAGGATACACCCGATCAAATGGACGAACCGATGGAATCAAAATCGCCAAATTCCGTTCTCGTGAGACGGGCGCGTTACATTCGCGGGGGGCGCGCGCTAGATCTTGTAGGACATTTCCATTGCGACGTTTTCAATCAAGACAAATTTTTAATTAACGGTGTAGAAGTACGCTTGAGGCTCGTTCGTTCGAAAGATTCGTTCTGTCTTATGGACAGTAACGGTTCATCGGCGAAAGTTCATATACTGGATGCGAGCTTACTCGTGAGAAGGGCGAAAATAAGCGCAGGATTATTACTCGCGCATGCTAGAATGTTGAGTAAAGTTACGGCCAAATATCCGCTCACGAGAGTCGAAGTTAAAACATTTACGATTCACAGTGGTGTTGTGGATGAATCGTTAGATAATGTAATACTGGGTCAACTTCCGAAAAGGATAATAGACGGCTTTGTTAATAATAAAGCGTTTAATGGGGATAGAAAATTAAATCCGTTTAATTTCAAAAATTACGGAATAAATTTCTTCTCGCTATACGTCGACGGTATGCAAATTCCTAGTAGACCGTTACAACCGGGTTTCTCGCCGGAGGAACCGCTTTACGTCGAAGCTTATCAAACTCTCTTCGCGGGAACGGGCATCCATTTTTTGAACGAAGGAAATTCTATAAGTAGAGACGATTATTCCAAGGGATATACATTATTCGCTTTTGATCTCACGCCCGATCTGTCTGCTAATTACGCAGGGCATTGGAATCTCGTAAAACATGGTAGTTTGCGATTAGAAGTGCGATTCGAGAAAGCTCTCACTGAGACCGTTAATTGTATTATTTACGCCGAATTCGATAATGTAATTGAAATCGATTCATTTCGTCAAGTCATCGTCGATTTTGCCGGTTAGATATTTATCGCGCTCAGGTGTTTGACCGTCACAGCGTAATACTCGGAAAATTTTCCCTCCTTTTTCTCCCCTCCACATTCGATCAAAATGCCAGCAGCATAAAATATCAAAAATTGTGTAATGTAACAAAAAAAGGATTCAGTTTCATTCGAGACACGAACGTCGACGTTTTGCGAGCAGTTTAAACCTCGCTATCGTGAGCGATTCAGTCTTCGCAAAATGGATATTGTCATCGACATACAGGGTTTCCGCGATGCCAATGAGAAATTTATCCCTAAGGAAGTTGCTGTTATCGCGCTTGACGCTCCATTCGTCGGACATTGGATTATAATGCCTCCGCATTCATTTGGCGATTTACCAGGAAAAGTAAGACATGAAAACAATTGGCTCACGAGAAATTATCATGGTATCGAATGGTTCGACGGCGAAGCTATCCGAAATATTTTACAACGCAACTACGTGAAATAACAAGACAAGCACGTTACATTTACATCAGAGGTATCGAAAAAGTAAACTACTTGGAAAATCTACTCTCCAGAAATGTATATAATTTGGAAGGTATTTCCCCCGCATTCAAAAATCTGTCGGAGGGGGAAGTGCGTGGACGATATTGTGGTTATCACGGATTTCGAAAATTCGGTATATTTCATTGCGCATTACGCAACGCATATAAATTAAAATATTGGTTGATCGAGCAAAATAATATCACCAACGATAACGACGACGACAACGATGACGACGACGAGGACAACGAAAGCGAGGAAATCAGTAGAGCGGATGAGATTTCTCGTGAAAGAAATGAAATAAAGAAAAAAAATCTGCAAAAATTTGAGCGATCAATAGAAAAAGAAGAAGAAGAAGAGAAATTTGAAAAATCTGAATTATCGGCGTTGATGGGTAGCGACGAGTTTAAAGCAACTACTAATTCCGTACAAGCTGACAATAAAATCTCAACGTTACAGACCAACACATCCAAAAACACAATACCGAAAGAGGTAAATACCGAAATTATTGAATATATAATACTCGTTCGTTTGCCTCCTTGTCAAAATAATGAACTCTCGCGAAATTCTACAAGCATTACGTCACATCAATGCCAGCCATACGGGAGTTTATCCAGCCGACAGAGTCCCGAGGGTGTGGACGAGGTCGACAGCCATTGTCGCTAATACGGATGACCACAATCGACCTGGAGAACATTGGGTCGCCTTCTTCCTCGACGAGCATGGTACTGGCACATACTTCGACAGCTACGGAATACCACCCTTGCACCCCGGATTTCTCCTCCGACTTCGTCGAAACTCCGTCATTCATCGTTGGAATATTCAACAATTACAAGGAATTTGTTCTCAAACATGTGGACAATATAGTTGCGTATTTTTATATTATATGTGCAACGGTTATGATCTTAATCGGTTTCTTAGTCTTTTTACCGAAGATTGTGAACATAACGATCGCTTAATCGTACACTTATTTCGTAAAATTTTTCTTCGCGAAAAAAGTAACAAGTGAAACATTGTACGCCATGCGCTGACTTGTTTAATCATGTAATTCGAACTGTAATATGATATAGACGTTGTACTCCTATGTAATATCTTAATTATATACAATAAGAATATTGATTTATGTAAAATTAA
This sequence comes from Polyergus mexicanus, assembly GCF_030449975.1. Lineage (NCBI taxonomy): Eukaryota > Metazoa > Arthropoda > Insecta > Hymenoptera > Formicidae > Polyergus > Polyergus mexicanus. Next base: position 6,923,469 of record NW_027223327.1, on the reverse strand, counting down.
TAACAATAAATGTAGGATTTTTTTTTACTTAAATTGTTTAATTTTTTCATACACTCTTTCCTCATCTCATTGTTGTGACGTCATAGACTCTGCCCTAAGCCTCAGCGTCAAACAGCCTCAGGTACCCGTATATATTTCAAGACCTTTCTAACGTCTCCAGCGATGTTGTTACCGTATGTCTATCTGTGCAGCGGGGCTCACCCCCCTCGGACAATCGTACCCGTACATGCACGCACGTGTTCATTACCACGTCATAGCATCTAGTTTATTCTAGCGGTACCACGCGTCTCCCGAAGAGGACGCAATGGAGGTGGACGACCTCCCAAAGAAGAGGGGACGCGGGAGACCGCCCACCGGGCGAGTTCGTAGGCCTCTGCGAGAAACGCGAGGAGGAGGCCGCCCGCAAGCAGAAGAAGGAGAGGGAGCGTAGGGCCCAGAAAGCCCTATCGGAGGATGCTCCCCTCCCTCCGCCAAATAGGTGCCTTCGGGCCTATGAGGCGGAATGCGCCGAAGAGGTTTGGAAGGCCCCGACCCCGGATATCGCGGCGCGGAGTATGGAGCAGGCGGCGGCCATAGACCGTATCGCCGTCTGCTCCGGAAATCTGCAGGGCTCTCTCCAGAAGAGGCTCAGGGAGGCCGCGGACCTTGTCAGGGTAACGGCCAGCACCCTGGCGGAGAGAGCCCAACAGAACGAGGCGAAAGGGGAGTTAGCGGCCCTCCGCAGGGACATAAAGTCCTTCGGAGACCGCAATGCGGATCTCCAACGGGAGATCCGCGAGCTAAAGGAGGAGCTCGACGCGACTCGTCGCGCGAAGCCCCCCTCCCGGCTAGAACTTCCCGGTTCGCCCGGGGGGTCTCCCCGCAAAAGGCGGGGGGTTCCCCGGGTGAAGTTGGTGGAGGAGCTGGACGTTCCAATTAGACTGGAACGTCCAGCCGCGGGAAGGGGACAGAGGTCCCCATCGTCGGGGAGGGTTATGGGACGGGGGTCCCCAACGTCTTCGGGGGGGGGGGGGTAAGGGACTTAGGTCCCCAACGTCCTCGGGGGGGGGGGGTATGGGACGTATGCCCCCAATGTTTTCGGGGGGGGTCAGGGACCTATGTCCCCAACGTTGGCGGGTGGCCGGGGTAATGTGGCGATGAGGCCCCCTTTGAGGGGTACCTCTGCGCCGCTCTCCGAGAGCTACCCGCCGGGAGTGGTCGGCGAGGGCGAGCGAGCTTGGTATCGGTGGTACACCGATCAGATCGCCGCCCTTGTCGACCTGCGGGCGGCAATAGGCCGGGGTGGGCCCCATGGACCTACCGCAACAGCCGGCCGCCCGCCAGGAGGGCCTTCCCACCTCTCCCCCCTACCGGCGCTGTAGCACCGGGTCGGGGGGGAGAAGAGGAGGAGGAAGAAAAAAGGGCGTAGCACGGGGGGGGGAAGGGGGCTCTAAGCCCCCGCTCCCCCGCCCACTGTCCCGCTTGGCCCGCCGGCAACAGCGGGAGGACGGGGGGGATGCCGGCAAGGCCCATGCAGGAGGTCCATCCTCCCCCCCACACGTACCCGGCCAGGACGAGCCCTGGTCTAAGGTGGTAGGGCGGAGGGAACGGACGGCTAGGGCGAGGGCCGCACAACAGGCCCAACCCCTAGCCAAGAAGGGAGCTGCCAGGCAGGCGCCTCCTCCCCGACAAGCCGGGGGGACGCGCCAGAGGCAGCGGCCTAATGGGCGTCGGGGAGGAGACTCCTCTAGGCGCAGAGTGCCCTGTTCGGCTGCGGTAACGATTACCTGCGCCGACGGGGCATATCAGGAGACGATGACCGTGGCCGGAGGGAGATCGACCTCCCAAAGTTGGGGATAGACTCCCTCCGCGTCCGTGAAGCCGCCACGGGGGCCATGGTCATCGAGCTCACCGGGTCGGGTGAGAAGGACGGGCCGACGGCGGCACAGAGGGCCGACGCCCTCTACGCGGACCTTTGCCGGGTATTTGCCGGCAAAGAGGAGGTCCGACTCGCCCGACCCGTCAGGAAGGCGGAGCTGCGGCTCCGCGGCCTCGACCGCTCCCTTGCGGCCGCAGACATAGCGGCGGCCGTCGCTGGGGGAGGAGGCTGTGCGGCGGAGGAAGTGCGTGTGGGAGACATTAAGTTCCCCACCCGCGGCTTGGGCACTGCATGGGTGCAGTGCCCTTTGAGGGCCGCCAACAAAGTGGCGGCAGCCCGGGCCATCCAAGTTGGATGGTCCCGGGCACAGGTGGAGCTGTTGGACAAACGCCCTCTCCAGTGTTTTAGATGCCTGGAGAAGGGACATGTCCAGCAGCACTGCAGCAGCCCCATAGATAGACGGGGCTGCTGCTACAGGTGCGGCAAACCGGGACACCTGGCGCGGGACTGCGCCGATAATGTCAGGTGCCCGGTTTGTTCCGGACTGGGTCGTCCGGCCGCCCATAGGGTGGGAAGTGCGAGGTGCACCCCCCCTAAAAAACGGCCGGACCGACGACGGGAGACGCTCCCGGCGGCGAGTGCCGCGGCGGGATCTCGGCCGGCAGAACCGGCCGAGGGTACCGCAGCACCCTCCGACACCCGCAAACGCGGGGCGGAGGATAGCGGGGCCTCCTCGGAGGCCCCTAAGGAGAAGAGGCCACCAAAGGCCCGGCCTGCAGCCGCCACCCCACCCGCCCCTACGGCGGAACAGGGGGGCGTCAAATAATGCCCCCCGCCTTAGGCATACTGCAGGCCAACCTGAACCACGCCCGCCGGGCGCAAGACCTATTCTTGCACAGCCTGGCGGAGCGTGGTTTCGGGTTGGGGAAAGCGGCGGAGCCATATTATGTCCCGGAAGCCAATCCATGCTTGGTCGGCGACCGGGCAGGCTCCGTCGCGATCACGTGGAGGAATGACCCCACACTCCCGCCTTGCACACCGGTCGAGGCCGGGGCGGGAGTGGTGGTGGTCAGGTGGGGGCCCATCTCCGTGCTGGGGGTTTACATCTCCCCCAGCGTGGGCCTCGCCCAGTTTGAGGCGTTCTTGGACGGGGTGTCGGCATGCTTCCGCTGACAGATGCCCCGTCCCATTATTGTGGCCGGGGACTTCAACGCAAAGTCAACGCGTTGGGGATCCCGGTTCACGGACGCCAGGGGCGAGGCCCTACAGGTTTGGGCGGCGGCACTCGGCCTGTGTCTTATAAACACAGGGTCGAGGAGCACCCTAGTGCAGTGGGAATCGGTCCTGGACCTTACGTGGACCACCCCCTCCGCCGCACGAATGATAGTAAGTTGGCGGGTGGCAGAGTGCGAGACGCTCTCCGACCACCTCTATATAGAGGTGGTCCTAAATGCCACCCGCCACGGGGTGCTCAGCCGCGCCCAAGACCGGGGAGATGCCCGGCCGAGAAGATGGGCCCTCAAGAAGATGAGCCCGGACAGGCTGATCGCAGCCGTCCTTGCGGCCGACTGGCCGTGTCCCGGGAGGGAAGGGCGAGGGATTAATGAAGAAGTTGAGTGGTTCCGGGGCGCGCTCAGCGACGCTTGCGACTTTGCGATGCCCCGGATCAACCCCCGCCCGCGAAGGGCGGCGTACTGGTGGAGCGAGGAGACCGCCGAACTCAGGCGAATCTCCGTCGCCGCCAGACGCCGCTTCACCCGGGCCCGGCGTCGTCCCGACGCCGAGAGGACGGCAGAGGCGTATGGGGCGTTCCGTGCCGCTAGAAACGACCTCAGCGCCGCGATCAGGAGGGCCAAGGCCCGAGCATGGGACGAGCTCCTGCGCTCCTTGGACGCAGACCCATGGGGGCGCCCATATAAGCTTGTTATGAACAAGCTGAAAGCTTGGGCGCCCCCCGCGACGGAAACTCTGGAACCCCAAGTCCTCGATAATATCCTGGGGACCCTCTTCCCATCCGAGGGTCCCCCTTTTGACGCGGGTGGTCGCCAAGACGCGACCATCCCGTGGTCGGAGGACTTGGAGGTTTCGGAGGAAGAGATGGCCGAGGTGATCCGGCGGTTGAGACTCCGGGGCAACAAGGCCCCGGGTCCCGACGGGATCCCCGGCCGGGTCTCGGTCCTGGCTTTGGCCCAACTGTTCGGGCGCCTGAGGCGGCTGTTTAACAGCTGCCTCAGGGAGGGCATATTCCCCCCAGCACGGGTGAAGGCCAGATTGGTCCTCATCCCGAAGGGGGGCAAGCCCAGCAACGCCCCTTCTGCATACAGGCCTATCTGCCTGTTGGACGAGGCGGGGAAACTCTTGGAGAGAGTGTTGGCGAACCGTCTCGTCCAACACCTGTCCCGGGGAGAGATGGACCTCCACCGAGACCAGTATGGATTCCGCGGGGGGCGATCGACCGTTGACGCGATCTTGCGCGTCCGGTCTCTCGCGGAGTCCATTATGGAGGAGGGCAGGGTGGTACTTGCGGTGTCGTTAGACATCCGCAACGCATTTAACACCCTGCCCTGGAGTATGGTGGGGAAGGCCGTGAACACCTTCGGCCTTCCCCCCTACATGGTGGAGGTCCTGAGAAGCTATTTCCGGGACAGGTGGCTGGAGTACCCCAACAACCGGGTACTCCTAAGCAGAAGGGGCGTATATTGCGGGATTCCACAGGGGTCCGTGTTGGGCCCCACCCTGTGGAACTTCGCCTATAATAGGGTGCTGGGTATTGCCCTCCCCCCCGGCTGCAGTGCCGTCTGTTACGCCGACGACACTTTGCTGTTGGCCGGGGGAGAGAGCTGGGGGACTGCGGTTCATACCGCCAACGTCGGGGTAGCGTGCGCTGTCCGCGCGATCCGTGGCATGGGCCTGCAGGTAGCGCCTCATAAGACCGAGGCGCTATTCATGCATAGGGGGGAGCATGAGGCTCCCCCCGCCGAGGCCCATGTCATGGTGGGTGACGTCTCCGTGCGGGTGGGAAACAGGTTAAAATACCTTGGTCTCTACCTGGACGCGGCCTGGAGTTTTGGCGCGCACTTTGAGCTTCTGGCCCCCAGGGCGGAGTCGGTGCCACTTAGCCTCGGCCGACTCTTGCCCAATCTCGGGGGTCCGGATGGCCGGGTGCGGCGCCTATACGCGAACACCGTCCAGGCGGTGGCCCTTTACGGGTCACCGGTGTGGGCGGACGCCCTGGTGGCCAATCGGCGCGGCAGCATGCTGCTGCGCAGAGTATTTAGGAGGGTGGCCATCAGGGTAGTCCGAGGTTATAGGACGGTGTCGCACACGGCGGCCTCATTATTGGCGGGGATACCGCCCGTCGAGCTCTACGCAGACATGTACGCGCGCGCGTACGCGAGAGCTCGGCGGGCTCGGCGTGGTTTTGACCCCTAAGGTCAAGGCCGCCGTGAGACTCCAGGCTAGGCGACGCGCTCTGGAGAGGTGGGACGAACACCTCTCCAACCCCCAAGATACATCGAAGAGGCGCGTCGTCGAGGCCATCCGCCCCCATTTGATCAAGTGGGTCACACGGGCGGGTGGCGAGATGTCGTACCGTGCGACACAGGTGTTCACGGGCCACGGGTGCTTCGGCTCATACCTGTGTCGCATCGGTAAAGAGGACAGCGCACGCTGCCACCATTGTACGGGGGGGGACGAGGACACGGCGCAGCACACGCTGGAGGTGTGCCCAGCGTGGGCAGAAGAGCGCCGTGTTCTCGTCAACGTAATAGGGGATATTGACTTCTCGCTCTCGAGCATCGTAGCGGCTATGCTCGAGAGCGAGGAATCCTGCAGGGCGGTCTTCTCCTTCTGTGAAGCAGTCATGCTCCAGAAGGAGGAGGCCGAAAGGGAGCGAAAGCGACTTCCCGGAGAACACCCGGGGGGCCGCAATCGCGCCCGACGGGCCCCCGGGGGTGGGCCGATGTGGGCCGGGGCAATACAAGTCCCCGGTCACCCCAGAAACCCACCCCAGCCAAGGGAGGGCGCACGCAGGGGGAGGGGGCGGGGTCGCAACCGCCCCCATCGAACTCCCCCGGCGAACGCGCAGGGCCCCGACAACCCGGAGGGACGTCTGCTATCTCGTCGCGGACGTCTCACCGCAAACTGGGCCCGGTGGTCGAAACCCAGGTGGGGTATCTGGGCCCGACCACGCCTTCCCCGGGAATAATACCGGGATGGCGGCGAGAGGGGCGGTGGTCCCCCTTTCGCTAAGTTAGGATGATGTCCCCAGCAACAACGGGGACACTGGGGGAGACAGAAAACGCTCCCCCAGCGGGCATGGCTCGTGTGCCGGGGGTCTCTCTGATGTAGTGCATACGCCAGCTTCCAGAGAGGCCCCCTGAAACGCCCGAGATAGGCCACCTGGAGGGGTTTTAGTGGGTAATCCCCGGCCGTTTGTTTAGGCCGGGGGTAGTCCCACATAACCCCGCCTCGAACCCCATCGAGGCGGGATATGCGTAAAGGCATTTCCCCTCCGTTACAAAAAAAAGAAAAAAAAGCAGGGGGTCGGCGAACCTATTATTCGCGTGATAAGTCTAATTATTAATCAATTGTCAAGAATAAAGCAAGAATCAAATATTTATAAAATATTATCGTAACCGATTTGGCAAGTAACAATCATGATCAGCTGAATACGCAAGAAGATTGCAAATTATAAACATAATGTCATTATGTGACGGTGTTATTCAAGGTCATACTAATATTATTATATAATACGCCACTTAGAGCTCTACAACTTTTGTATGAAACATTTTTCACGAAAATGCGTTGTTTCCTCAAAAAACGGCTGATACGGCGCTCTGTTACACCCTGTATATTATTACTTATTGTTAGATATACTATGTATATGCAACAATTATTGTTTTTATCTCGTTTACATCTCGTACCTCATTGTTATCAAAGGGTAGTTCACACAATCGTATAGAAATATTTCAAATGTTTGCGAGGAGAAATCATATAAGATAAGTGATACGGTTCCGTTGTGTGTATTGCATTGCATATTATATATTGCTGGTTCGAGTCGCGCAAAATGAGAATTAAAAATAAAAATAAGATAGGATAAAATAATAAAGATTAAGACTTGAATAATAAAGATTAAGATGCATCATTTCGTGATCGAATCTTATGTCGAAAAGAAGTAAAAACAATTATATAATATTCTGCTTTAAAAAAAAAAGTTATTCTAAAACATCTTTTTTAAAGCATCTATTCTTCTCCTCTCTCTTTTTCTCGGTTATTTTATTATATTTAGTTATACTATATTTATATATAAAGCACGATAAATTATGATTTATAATTAGTAGTAAAGCGCAGCGATATTTGCTAAAAGTGACAAATATTTTGGCAAAGCATTATTGTTTGCTTCGACGTAACAAACAGTAAGTACCGAAATCTTGCATTTTTTCAGTATCATTTAGATAAAATTCGTGGTTTTGCTTTTTATTTTTTTCAAGACACAAAGTAATTCGTGCAAAGTTAAAATGTAATAATTTAATAATAAAACTCATGAAACAAAATACGGGCGGATACTTAATTCTGCAAATTATAATTCTTTGAAATTCGGTTATATACATATATTTCAATTAAACAGTAATGATGGAGCGCTTATGCGCAAATGTACGTTTAATCAAAAATTTGAAATTCAATATTGCTTTAATAATTTGTGAACACGTATATATATCATATCTTTAAATTATTGTTAAACAAGCTGAAAATCATGCAAATTAGAAACTTGCGCATTACTTTCTCATTATTTTATTTTATCTCACAAAACTTAAGCTCCTTAAAGTAAGCGGGTTTTTCAATTTTTACTTCCCTATAGAGGAAACTTTGTGAGCGAAATAAAAAGATATAGAAGATAAAGAAGCAATATGCTATTTTCTAATTTACATACTTTTTTATTTTTATATAATTATAAATTATACATTTACATTGTAGATTATAGATTTTCAGAAATATAAAAACTCATTTAAGAAAAACTTAATTAATTTTATTATAAGAAAAGATAACACACAAGAAACATTGATAAACAGTTTAAAAGAACGGAGCTGACAGTAATGCATTTTAATGACTTGATAACTGTTTCAATACTAATATTCCGTTGTTGACCAAAACATTTTTGCACGTGCTGGAAATTATCTTCACTTTCAGCGTTTTTGATGATACTCTATTTATGTAAAAAAATTTAACCCGATATCTCAGAATTTGCGAAAATTATTTCCGAGTATAATTCGTATACAAACATTTTTCAAAAAATTCAAAATTTTATAGAAAATGGACTCTTTCACTGATGCTGACTCTATCACCAAATTCATAACCAACCATCCTTTTATAATAATCTATTCATATAAAAAAATTTGATCAGATATCTCAAAAATTGCGGAAGTTAGAGTTGTACAAACATTCCGTACATACATACATACACAGATACATACATTTTCTAGGAATATAATTTTTTGACGTTTTGGAACATTTTGAACACATTGGCATAAAAAAATTCGAAAAAATATTTTGTCGCAAAAACAAAGCTTCCTCTATGAGGAAGCAAAAAAGAATAATTATACGTTTTAAAACGCAAAACTTTTTCAAGATCTCAATGAAATACGGTAGAAAAATAAAATATAAATAATTTATTGCATGAATATAAATAATTTATTTCGTGAATCTTTCGATTAATGAACACAGATTCCAAATTTGGACGAGTTACATAGAAATAATCGAGAAATGTTTTGCCGACGAAATATTCTCAACCACATTAATTTTATATTCAATTTTCATCGATGATATATATTTATATACACATTATATTCCATCTTCTTTAATAAAGTACCTTTATATAATTTTCTGAATTAATAAAGATAATAATGATATAAACATCGTGTCAATAAAATATTTGTCAATGTGTGAGTGTAAAATTCAATCTTACAAAGTATTTATAATAATTTATGCATTACATATTTGGTAACTTGGGCTGTTTAATATGTTTACAGGCTACAAAAATGGAGTTAATCTTTTTGATATTGTGCGCCTTGTTCGTAGTTTTAAGAATTCCCGCAATTATATCGATAGTACATCATCAATACGTTCTTCGACAAAAGCTCAAGAATATTCCTCAGATCGGTAGATTTCCTTTTGGCATGGCATTTAAATTAATGAAGCAAACGGACTATGGTGAAAATCTTATACATAAGATATTGTTATTATATGTTTTTACAAATATTGTTTATATATTTTTAGTAAAAAGTTTAAAGGAATTAATAAATGAAAAAATTGTCATTTACTTTAAATCAGTATAATAATTAGTAAATTTTATCACAAAAACAAAGTAATACTAAATATCTAATTATGTGCTTATCGTAGAACGCAAACAATGGCTTGAGCAATATATGTTTCATTCTAAAGAAGGTATTTTTATAATTAGGGTTGGCATGAAACCGTTCATTAATATCTATAAACCCGAATTTTTAGAGGTAAGAATGAAAAGAATCTTACTAATAGTATAACAAAATCTTATAGTAAAGTATCGGTTATATTTTTTGCGATGTAAATGTATGTGTATAAATAGTAATTTAATATCGTAAGAAAACAAAACTTTTTTTCAATAGTTAAATAGAGTAAACTTTCATAAACATATCATTATAAATTATTAAAATGTTTTTTGATCTAATAGAGAAAAAGAATTTTATTCAGTAATACAATTGTTGTTATTGCATATATGAAAAATATGTCCATATTTTGCTATTATAATGAATTATTTAATATTATAACAAAATAAAGAAACAAATTTAATATTAAAAATTAAATATGACAAATTTAACAAATAAAAATTTTATTAAATTAAAAATTTGTTAAATTTAACGAATTTAACAAGTTTAATGTTACAACAAAACTTCTTTTTTCGGTGAAATAGAACAATTTTTGATGATTCAATTTATTTATTTAAAAATACAAATTTATTGTTAAAGTAAAATAATTTATAATTATTAATAAGTGCTTTTAGCTGTTCATTGTTTTGGTGATTATAAAATAAACAATAATTTATTATTTTAGAAAACAATATTATTTGTGTGTGTTGTATCGTATCGAATTTGTACGTGCGCAGATAGTGTCGTTACATCTTACTGTTTATTTGAAAAGACTCTCTTGTTTGATGATTATTTGAATATGTTTATTTGAAAAGATAATTCGCTTGATGATCTTTGCATCTTATATAGGAAGAAAAATATGCAGACTTAGCGGATGATATTTCACATCGCGGAAGTAAATTTAGATCTATAATATTGACAATAAAAAAAAGATTTGGTTGGACAATTAATTTTTTTGTTAAAAATAATTTTGATAAATTATGACGCGATAATCACGAAATGCGCGAATATCTCGAAAATCATCCGATGGTGGAAACATCTCCGCTCGATCCTCGCGATGCATTTTTCGGCGGCCGCACGGGAAATATCGTGACTCGTTATGAGGTTACGGGTACGGAGAAAATACGATACGTGGACGTGTGCTCTTTGTACCCTCTTTGTTCCCAATCGACCATCCGGATATTTACGTCGGCGAGGAATGTTCCGCAATAATCGGAAGGGCACCGAATTATAATTTCGATACGATTGAAGGGCTCATACGTTGCAGAGTACTCCCACCACACGACCTATTTCATCCGGTACTCCCATATCGTGTGCAGGGAAAATTGCTTTTTGCTTTATGCCGTAGTTGTTGCGAAACATTTTCGCAGGTGCCCTGTACACATGACGATGCTCGTGAACGCGAATTCGAGGGTGACCTGTGAATTACGCAAGGCCAACGGAAAGGGTTATCTCGTGACAGCTGTAAGCGAGATTTGGCAATATAAAGTTAGCCAATTCGATCATACGACACGTCAAGGCGGATTGTTCACCGAATATATAAATACATTCTTGCAGCTGAAACAAGAAGCCAGTGGATGGCCGTGTGAATGCGGGGAAAACGACGACGATGCTAAAGAACGATATCTGAGGGAGTACGAGAAAACCGAAGGTATCGTTCTTGATAAACGTAACGTCACTCGGAATCCCGGTTTACGTTCTGTCGCGAAGCTGTGCTTAAATTCTTTTTGGGGAAAATTCGGCCAGCGATCCAATTTACCAAATACCGAAGTCGTGAGAACGCCTCAGCGTTTTGCGACATTGATGATGAGTGCTGAGCACGAGATAACCGGCATATTACCCGTAAACGACGAGGTAATATATCTTTCGTGGCGATTGCGACAAGACGCTGTCATTCCCTCACCGATAACGAATGTTGTAATAGCTGCATATACGACGGCGCAGACGCGTTTAAAATTATATTCTTATTTAGAGCGATTAGATCGTCGCGTTTTGTATTATGATACGGATTCATGTATTTACGTGGGCAGCGCCGACCCGAACGTATGAACCACGTACGGGAAATTTTCTAGGCGATATGACGGACGAGCTTGAAAGTTACGGCCGCGGTAGCTATATCGAGACGTTCGTATCTGGTGGCCCTAAATTTTATGCGTACATTGTTCGTGCACCGGACGGACGAACACACGAATGGTGCAAAATGAAGGGCATAACCTTAAATTTTGAAAACTCTCAACTAATCAATTTTCTTAGTATTAGAAATTTGATGTTAGCTAAAGAAAGGGTATGGGAAAATGAAGAAAATGAGGAAGAATCGGCTGGAACTTCGATAAACTTACGGTTTAGAGCAATTTGGCGTACTGTGTTTCATGAGCTGGTAACACGCTATGAAACTGAAGTATGTGCTCCTGTATTGATGAAACGTAAATTTATCAATAGTCATTGTTCGTTACCATACGGCTATGTAGCAGAACAATAATTTTTCTTCTCTGTTTTCTCAACTCTCGTTTTTAAAGTTGCAATATAACGATTCGCGTATTTTCCCTCGTGCTAAGAGATAATCTTTTTTGCTACGCAATATAGTTATATTTAATTGTAAATAAGAATTTTTATTGTACAAATATTTTTATGTAAAATAACTTTTTATTGTACAAAGCATAATATTCTTATGTAGGAAATATAAATAAATATAAATAAAACTGTTTTTAAAATAATGCTACGTAAAAACATTTTCTCTTTTCCTATCCTTTCTTCCCGGCGTCTCCGTGACGTCATAGTCTCCGTCCTAAGACTCCGTGTCAAACAGTCTCAGGTACCCGTATTTCATGACCCTTTCTATCCTCTCCAGCGATGACGTTACCGAACGTCTACCTGCCTAGTGCACCTCGGTCGCCCGGTCAACCCTACCCGTACATGTACGCACGTGTTCAGCCCCGACGTATCAGTTACTTTATTCTAGCAGTACTTTATCCGATTTTGTATTTTCACAAAGAGGTCGGAGGAGAGGATGAAATATACCGTACATTTCTCGGTTTTTCCGTAGGGGTGGTGAAGCGGAGATGCGTATACTGCACGATATCTCCATCCTCGGTAGTCGCCATCTTGCCGATTCTTATACACGTGTTATTTTGCCGCGTTTTTCCCTCTCACTCAGAAACATACTCCTCATCCAATCAAACTGCCGGCCACTATAGGGAAGCCAATCAGAGCGCAGGGTCCCCTATGCCGGAGGGCTACTCTCTACAAATACTACATAAGAGAACGAAAAAGAATTGCCTGGAACTTCGATAAATCTACGTTTTAGAGCAATTCGTCGCACCGCGTTTCATGAGATCGTAACACGGGACGAAACTAAAGTATGTGAGCCTGTATTACTAAAACGTAGGTTTATTGATAGTCATTGTTCGTTACTATACGGATATATAGTAGAACGTTAATTTTTCTCGGCTCTCGTTTTTATCGATGTATATAGCAGCGAATTTGCATATTTTCCGTCACATAAGAAATTTTGTACATTGCGAAATTATTATTTACATTTAAACATAAGTATAATATTTAATAAAAATTTTTTATTTTAAATCGCTTATATAAAAACATTTACTATTTTCCTATCCTTTCTCTCCTCGTCTAAGCGACGTCATAAAGCTCTAAAACCATTGTAATCGCTACCTGCACAGACTTGCTTTTTACGACCCCTTCTATTCTCGTGACGTCTCTATTCTCGGTGGCCGCCATTTTGCCGATTCTTACACACGTGTTATTTTGCCGCGTTTTTCCCTCTCACTCAGAAACAATGCTCCTCATCCAATCAAACTGCCGGCCACTATAGGGAAGCCAATCAGAGCGCAGGGTCCCCTATGCCGGAGGGCTACTCTCTACAAATACTACATCTAATCCTTATTCTAATAAGATTTCAGCTAGCCCAGCATACTAGGCGCAGTAGCAGCAACATCCGTTGCTATAGTAACTAGGGCCTTGTTAAAACTCGTTGCTATGCGCTCGGGTCTTCTCTTCCGAGCTGTGGACTGTGTTAGACGCATGTATTGCGATTAGCAAAGAGAATTATTAATTCAGTGGTGAGCATATTGAACAATATACTATATTGGACAACAAGAGCTATCCAGAAAATAAGGCAAGTAAAATCTGTAACCTGTAATCTTTATGAAATAGTATTTGCTTGAATATGTAGTACATATTTACATAATTATTCATGTGTTAAACATTACAAAATAATACATACATTCAATCAGCTATGCCGAAGCGTAAATATCTGTCATCGCATATTTCAACGAGATATCGCCGTAAATTAATTAGAGAAATTAATTAGAGAGTGATGAATTATTTTCACTTATTTGTAATGAAAAACCTTGAGTAAATTCGTGCGTAATTGTAAGTAATTCCGCTTTAAATAATGACAATGATAAAATTTTACATGTCAATATCAATAACGCTCTTTCCGAAATTGTACAAGAGACAAAAAATTTACCATTTTCCGATGAAACGAATATTTCCGAATCTGATGCTTCTTTGAACAATATATTTTCGCACGAAACTATAATAAGAGAGGATAATAATTCAGAAAAAGAAAACAATGATTTTGAGGCATTCTTAGTACAATGGGCTCTCACGTATCGTATTTCTCATGTAGCTTTATCACATTTATTGTCTGGTTTGAAAAAAGTACATCAAATTTTTTTTAATTTACCAAAATGTGCAAAGACATTACTACATACACCACGATCTTCTGTTATTACTGATATATTTCCTGGTCAATATTGTCATTTTGGTATTGAACATGGTGTTCTACAATTTTTATCTACAAGTAATAGTACAGTTTCATCTTCTATTCAGATTCAAATCGGTATTGATGGTGTGCCGATATCTCGATCCAATTCAAATCAATTATGGCCCATTTTAGGTCGAATCATGCCTTATGGAAAAGTATTTCTAATTGGTTGCTATTTCGGCAAAACCAAACCAGCGGATGCAAATAAATTTTTAAAACAATTTGTAAAAGATATAAATATTTTGATTAATAAGGGCATAACTATTAACAATGAAACAACATTTCCAGTGTCAATACACTCTATCATATGTGATGCTCCTGCTAAATCTTTCATTACACTTACTAAAGGACATACTGGTTATTTTAGCTGCACAAAATGTACAATTGAAGGTGAATTCATCATTAACAGAATTTGTTTTCCCAATTCTGACTGGCAAAAAAGAACAGAAGCTAATTTTCGTAATCAAATTCAAGAAGAATATCATCTCGGTCGTTCTATTTTATTAAACATTCCAAATTTTGACATTGTATCTCAAATTCCATTAGATTACATGCATATGATATGCATTGGCGTTGTTAGGAAGTTGATAAAATTATGAATAAGTGGTCCTCTTAAAGCTAGATGTTTATCCTCGCAACGAATAAAAAATGTTTCTCAATTTCTTTTCGATATTAGGCATCTTATTCCAAAAGAATTTGCAAGAAGATCGCGAGAAATTCAAGATTTTGCACAGTGGAAAGCAACCGAATTAAGACAATTTTTGTTATATACCGGTCCTGTTATATTACAAAAAGAAGTAAATCCTGATATATTTTCAAACTTTCTTACTTAACATGTTGCTGTTCGGATTTTATGTCAAAATAATAGTACAGTTGAATATATTGAATATGCGAATAAATTATTGAAACATTTTGTTGAATGTTTTATCAAAATTTACGGGCTCGAATTTGTATCCCATAATGTTCACGGTCTTCTTCACATAACTGACAGCGTAAAACAATTTGGGCCATTAGATACTTTTAGTGCCTTTCCACTTGAAAATTTTATGAAAGAATTAAAATCTCTTTTGAGAAAATCTGAGAAACCATTAGAGCAAATTAGCAATCGTTATGCGGAAATGAGTTTTTATAAAATCAAATCTGACAATGCAGATATATCAAAAATAAGTGTAAAGAATTCACACGAAAAAGGACCGTTGATATCAGGTTGTTTCAATCCACAATTTTCGAAGGTTGAATTTCCCTATTTTATTATTTCAATCAAATCATCTGATAATTGTTGTCTCATAGAAAAAGATATTGTCTGTTTGGAAAATATCGCAACGTCGAGTGAAGGTAATTATATTGCAGTAGGTCGTAAATTTAAAATTGTTGAAGAACTTTATAATAATCCATGCAGTTCTATTCATTTGGGTATATTTAAAGTAAGTCAATTATCTGACATTCAAACCTGGCCTTTGTATAAAATCAGTCATAAATTCGTAAAATTGCCATACAGGAATGAAAGATATTTCGCAGTAATACCGCTTATAAGCACTACATATTAATAATATTTGTATATTGCGCTTTAATTTGTTTAATAAAAAATTAAAATAAATTCTGACAATAAAAGCAAAATAAAATATGACAATAAAATAAAAAATTAAAATGATTTCTGATACACAATAATCTATACAAATTGAAATCTTGTTTACAATATTACTCGTAGAAGCTCTTTTGTATAATTTCACAGGAAGATGTCGAATCGAGGATTTATCGTCGTAGAATTCTCCGATGGTATCCAAGTAATACCCAAAATTTGGTTACAAAGTGAGGATGTATGCAAATATTCTTCACATTTCAAAACGGATTTAAGACTGCGAAAGGCAATTGAAAAA
This sequence comes from Polyergus mexicanus, assembly GCF_030449975.1. Lineage (NCBI taxonomy): Eukaryota > Metazoa > Arthropoda > Insecta > Hymenoptera > Formicidae > Polyergus > Polyergus mexicanus. The sequence continues at coordinate 6,907,545 of NW_027223327.1, read as the reverse complement.
GAGGAAATCGTAAGCATGGGTTCTCAGTAAGAGAAATCGAAGAAATTGAATTTCGTCGATTACAGCGCCATCTATCATGAATCGAGAAAAATGTTTCAGACAAATTGTATGTGTTTTTAGCCAAAGATTCCGAATATGCAATAAAAAATAGGGGTTCCCATTTAAGATTTCAAACTTGCCCCCCCTCACCGCCCAGGGGAAGGGGTGGGGGGGCTCATTTTAACGTCATTGTACGTCCCCCTCGAAATGACAAAATTTTGATTCTAAACATTTTTTCGTAGTGTGCTTATTTTTCGAGTTATTTGGCTGCCTAAGTTAAAATGGGTCACCCTGTATATATAAAATTCATATATATCTCTCTTATATTTTAACATTATATTATTTTATTTTATCAATATGAAAGGTCAACGACTGTGCAATACAAACGAAACGGTACAATGTGAAAGTGCATCTATCATATTAGAAGCCAGTCACGCATACAAAAACGTAAACAGTAAGCAAATCGACATTTTTTATTTGCTTATTGCTTACATTACTGTTTTATTGCTCGATGTGATTGGTTGATTCGCCTAGTGCTTACTGCTTATGTTCTTCTGTGTGCTACAGCCTTTGGCACCTAACCTACCCAGACAGCACAAGGATGTCCTTAGGACGTCCAAAGGGCATCCAGGACATACATGTAGGATATCCTCAGGATATTCCATTGTAATCCTCAGATCTCCTCTGGATGTCCTGAGGAAGAGTAAATGATAGCCGTATATTAACCTCTGGAGAATCCAGGGAGATCCTGTGGAACATCCTAAGGATTTTTATAGGATATGTTAAGGATATTTTTCGTATGTTTCAAGGAGCAAAGTTTAAAATTTAAATATAAATTAAAATTATGTTTTGTTATTTACTGCCAATATTAAAAATCTAATATTAAAAATAGTTCTCCGTTCTTTAATATTTGAGGCTTTCGTGCTGTACATGAATATTTTAGGTTTGGCTCCCGGGTTTGAGTTGTGTAATATTTTCTAAACAATCCAATATCTGAATTCCCTATGTTGGGATTGCATCAGAAATTGAACTGATAGAAAATAATTACATTTGTAATTTCCTGTCAGTTGCTCTTTGCAAGCTTTATATAATTCTCATGACCAAATCTCAAATACGAGTTCGCGTGTCGCATAGCGGTAAACAAACGAACTAGCGGTTAAATACTATTGTTTGTAAAGTTTTTGGAATGTTGCGAACGGTAACATTTCTCATGAAATATTAAATAAATAATAATTTTGGATATATGAAAATGTGCGCATCAAACTCAATTATTAATATTAAACGAAATTAACGTTAACAATTAATTGCACATGTATATGTCCTCTGGAAATCCAAAAGACATCCAATATAATAGACAGGGCAGATATATCCTACAGACATCCAGGGGTTATCCAGTGGACATTTATAGGACATTAATACTTATTATAATACTTAAGATTTCAAAATTATATAAAATAGCCGACACAACTAAAAATAATTATGTATGCATATTAAACTTTTATAAATATATTTATAATAATATCTTAAAACATCCTACAAATGTCCTGAACCGTCCTGGATATATTCAAGATGATCCTGAGGATGTTTTGTGCTGTCTGGGTAATCTACGTATATATACTTACAAACACTCAATGTTCAATCATACTAAATACAATATTAATATACATAATTATTTTCACATAGAGATCAATAATATATTGATATTAAAAGTTATCATTATTGTTTGTTATTTCGTATTATTTGACAGGATATATATGGAATATTTTATAAATCAAGTCGCTTATATAATGTTTTTGATAAATTTAGGTTAAGTGTATGATAACGTGCATTCAACTAAAATTGGACAAAAAATATTATTTTCTAGGAAAAATGGAAAAATTACATTACTTCTTAATAAAGAGAAATCAAAACTATTATGTATGCACAAGGAAAGAAAAAAAGAAAACTGATATTGTATTGGCTAAACATGGTACTTTAATTTAAATACAATTATTCTTATATGATTTTTATAGGTCATCTTTTTATAAGTCAGAAAATATATAACTCTCTCTTATTAATATTATAAATATTATCAATATTTCCATTTCTTTAGAAAACCAAGCTGTACTTGAAAATATTGAAAATAATTTAAATATGAAAATACCTTACGTGTATATAAGAAAACTTAACAATGGGATGGGTAAGAAAATAAGATGTATTTAATAGCGTCTTCCATTGGGAAGAACTCGCAGCACTGAGTGCTTGAAGCGTGTATCATTGGTAATTTTAATGAGCATGTTCTGAATGCTGCACATTTCATTGGGAGTACAAACTATTTTCAGTGCTCATTGAGAGCATTTTGCACTCCCAATGAATGTGCAGTATTTAGAACATTTTATTAATATTACTAATGATATACGCTTCAAGCACTCAGTGCTGCAAGTTTTTCCCAATGGAAGACGCTATAATATTATTATTTTTGAAAATTATATCAAATAAAACTTATCCAATATTTGTAACATTATTATATAATTTTCTGATATCTTTGTTTATAAATTAGATGAAACGCACTGTAAAAAGCGACAGCTTCCAATCATAATAGAAGAAAAAGTATTATTAAACAAATTTCAAATAAAAGGTATTTTCTTTTTTTAATTTATAATCTTATTATAAATTTTATATTTTTTATTTTATATACTGGTTGCTGAATGCTTGTAGAGAATTTGAAATCTAATCATTGAATTATTATATTATTATTATATTTTTATTTTATTTCCATTAAAATCTTTCGATTGCTAATTATCATGCCAAAATAATAATTATTAAAATTATTAATAATATGTCATAATTTTTGAAATTATTAATTGCAGTTATAAAAAATAAGTTAAATGCAAATCATAAAAAAAGAAAAAGAGAAGATCAAATTGAAATATTTAATAACTGTGAAAAAAACAAAAGCGAAATAATGGTAAAAATAGAAAAGATAAAAGGAAGTAAAATAAATTCAGACATTAATCTGCGTAATATTGATAGTGAAGAACCGGATGATCACATGGATAAGAAAAATAAAAAAATTAAGTTACATGATACTCTGCAAGATAAATCATGTATGTTGAATTATTATATTTAAAATATTTATTAAAAACTTTTAATCTGCGATTGTATGCATGTAATGTTATTATTATTTGCACAGCTAGTAAAATGTATATCTCGCAAAACAATTGTGAAGATAGAAATATGGATAATAGGAATGAAACAACTATAGAAACGAAAATGAAGGATAAAAGTAATATACGCTTAGATATCATTTTACAAAAAAATAAAAGCAAGAATAATAATGAACTATGCAATAGCCATGAAATTAAAAGAAAGAGTAAATTACAATCATATGATAATGAACAGAATGAATTAGGAGATACAGGTATATATTTAATTTTTGTGTCATAAAAAATCGTCAATTAAAAAATATAAACGTAATGTCTGCGTATTATTGCATATTATATATTAATATATAAACAAATGGAATTGAAAGTAGTAAAATAAACTACGTAAATTATAACAAAATGTTTCATAAAATTATCGGAAGAGTAAAAAATAAACAATTGTTTAATAGTACACAAAATAATTCAAATTCGAAAATAAATATCTGATAGATAAATTTTGACCTCTATTTGAAATATTTTACAGTAATCGTACTTATCATGTTTACCAATATTAGTTTACTTATCAGTATTTGTCTACTTTTTTAATCTATTATTTTGAAAATTTTGCTTCAACATCTGGTTATTTTTTATAGATCATCCATTTTTACTTGCTGCATTTAACCGCGCATTTTACAAAAACTTACCAAATAATAAAAATTCTAATGAAGATTTAATATGTAATAACAAGGAAAATAATGCTAAAATAATTACAATAAAGCCAGAAATGTGCAGGTAAATATGTATATTCTTATATGTAAATTCTCTTAATATTGCATAATATTATTGTTATAATTCCAAAATTCAAATAATTTATTAGTTATTCGATATGTGTAGTGAACTATAATTTCCTCTGTTAGGAGTTGCGGAGTTATAAAATTATGTGAAGAATTTGACATAATCTATGACAGCAGAATTCTATTTTGTAAGCAAATATGAAATACATAATTTTATGTACTTCAGATATATATATATATCTGAAGTACATAAAATTATGTATTTATATTATATAGTATAATATCAATACTTGTGAAAGTTGTCAATAATGAAAATATATATGTATATATTTTATTTCTAAACCAGATTTTTTATTAGATATATAAACAAACTTTATACATATGAGAGTTTACAACATATATGAATAATTAACTTCTTATATAAAAAATTTCTTAAAATGTTGTTTTTCTTGCAAACATCTTTTTGTCAAAAATACTTTTTTCGCTAGTTTAAGAAAGTTTTACTTTATTATTTTATATCCGCGATAGTTTATAACTCAAGTTTTTCACATCTGTATAAACACACACATATACATATATGCATAGTTTTGTTTTAATATGGTTGATTTTTCTATTTTCATAAATATACTATAAATTGCTTATGTGTCTGTATTATATGCTCTATAAATTACTATATTGTTGAGAATATTTTACTTTTTTTGGTGGCGAAAGAAATTTTTATGCAAAGCATATTTTCTACTTGTTGAGCTGCAGATATTTTTTTATTTTTTATTTCCACTTTTCTTTTTGTGATTAGTTTACATCAAAATTTATTATATGCATTTTTATATAATATGTAAAAGTTATATCATAAATATGTATATTATATTTGATTATAGGTATGAATCTCAAAGCGACCTGCTAAATTTATCTATATTTGACGAAGAATCAATTTTAAAACAGATTGAAAATAATGAAAAGAAAGGAAACTACTTGTTAAACTATAGTGATATTAACAATATATCTTTTATAATGGATGAATCAATACTTCTCAATAATACATATACGATAGAAAATTTTCCTGAAATAGAAAATACTATCAATAGTAAGTTAATAATAATTTTGATTTTATTAATAATATTTTGCTTAAATATCATATTTATGTTTTATTAAAACATTGTTATTCAATTCACATTATACAATGGTTAATTCATGCTATAAATAATGTATATGTATATATATATATATATATATATTTATATATATACATTATACATATGTGATATATGTGACATATATATATATATATATATATATATATATATATATATATATATATATAATGATATTTAATATATAGTATATTATACATATATATATAAAATGAGCTAATATATTTAATTAAACATACAGTAAAATTTTAATGTTTAATAGAATTAGAAAATATACAACAAACGGAAGATAAACTGGAGGAAGAACAAAATACCGAAAATATCAAAGATGATAACAATCTTGATAGAGATTATGAACCATCGGAAGATTCAACAAGTGATACTGATTATGAAAGCAATGACGGCGAGCTAAGCAACGAACATATAAACGAAAATGAAACAAATACATCTAATAACTTACGCAGATCGACTTTATTAAATCTATCGTCAACGGCAAATGCACCGGGTACGTCGGGATGTGATGATGCACAGCTTACGATTGATAATTCTTGTAGTGGCATAAAGAAATACTACTGTCTTTTTTGTAAATTACCAAAATCAAAAATTGCAAGACATTTAGAAAATGTACATCGTAATGAAGAAGATGTTAAAAAATTCGCTCAATTGCCAAAAGGATGTCTTGAACGTAAAAGAATAATTGAAACAATACGCCGGCAAGGAGAATTTCAATTAAATACGGATAAAATGTTAAATGATGGCAAATTACATGTTGTTAGACGACCGAACATTAAATTTAATAAGAAAGCTAGTGAATATGGAGTGTGTATCAAATGCTATGGATTTTTTTCGAAGAACACCTTACGTAATCATACTCGAAAGTGTGTAAATTTAAAATATCCTAAAAATCGAACAATTACAGTTTTGGGACGGACAATTCTCGGAAGAATTAATGAAATAGTTTCTCAAACTCTAAAAAAAATGATTTTTCCGGTATTAAGAGAAGATTCTATTACACGTCTCATAAGATATGACGAGTTAATTATTCGATATGGTAATAAACTTTGTATGAAATATAAGCCTCAGCATCAACACGATATGGTGCGAAACAGATTACGAACACTTGGACGGTCTCTACAAGCATTAAAAAACATAAATAATGAAATTACGGATTTTGCCTCATTGTATCAGCCAAAATATTACGATGACTGCATTAAAGCAGTATATCAAGTAGCTCGATATAATCCAGAAACTCAGAAATTTGGTGCTGCTTCTACAGCATTTCAATTAGAAACAAGAGCACATATCACACGACAAAAAGTGGAAATAGCTCCAAGCATAAACGATATAAAAAAGCTTTATAATTATGTAAATACTAAGAGATGTGAAGCATATAAGATTTTGAAAGAGAAATTTTCTTATAATGTATGGCAAGCTCTGGGTGAATGTACATTAATTTCTATGCAAATATATAACAGAAAACGTGCAGGTGAAATACAAAGAATATTATTGGAAGATTTTTATACTTATGAAGATTTAAATGAACAAAGTGATCCGGATCTTTTTAAATCCCTTTCAGCCAAAGAAATTGCACGTAAATATGTGCGATTTCAAATTAGAGGGAAGTTAGGTCGTCCTGTTCCCGTTTTATTACAATCTGATGTTTTAGATTGTATAAAATTATTTATACAATGCCGAAATCAGGCTAATGTACATCCAAAAAATCCATATATTTTTGGAATAGCAGGTTTCAATAAGCAAAGATTTAAATTTTTAAGAGCGTGTGACCAGATGCGGAAATTTGCATATGAGTGTGGAGCTGATCATCCTGAAAGACTACGTGGTACTCTTCTTAGAAAACATATCGCAACTAATTGTCACAAATTAAAATTAACAGAACATGAAGTATACGAATTAGCGAATTTTATGGGACACCAAGAAAATATATATAAAAAGTACTATAGATTACCTCAAAAAGAAGCTGATATTCTTAATATCAGTAAATATCTGGAAGCTGCACTCGGTACAAATAATAGTAACTCTGATATAGATAGCTCTGATATAGATGATAGCAATACTCATGACCATGATAATGATAGTATCAGCTATAATAATAGTGATATCAGCTTAAATGATACTAATGCTGACGATGATCTAGCTAATAATAATTTAGATAATAATAACACGCAAGGTATGAAATAGCAATCATTATCGCTGCTTTATAGATATTAAATTTTATATAAAAAGAAAACAATTGTTTTTATATAGATATAATTAACAATACTATATTATTTATAGAATCTTCCTATCTACTTATTAACAACAATCTCGCTCCGAAAAGAAAGAAAAGTGAGATTACAAAAGATCTAAAAAAATTATATAACAGTAAGTGTGTTAATTCTATACATGATTGAATTCGAAATCATTCATTTACGCATTATTTTAATTTTACATATATACTTCTATCATATATACATTATATACTTCTATCCTATATACATATTTAATAAGTTAAAGTTTTATAATTATCATCTCTCTTATATTTTAACATTATATTATTTTATTTTATCAATATGAAAGGTCAACGACTGTGCAATACAAACGAAACAGTACAATGTGAAAGTGCATCCATTACACGTTCTTGGGATTCTGCAAAAAAATACAAAGGATCATCACAAATTTCAAACTTGAGCTCCTACTCATCATCTTTGCAAGGTGAGCAAATTTTAACATATCTTCATGTAACAATGCATATAATATTATATAAAATTTCATACTTATAATTAATATTATCAGTAATTATAAATTTAAAAATATATACATAATTTTTTACATACAATATTTAAAATAATACATATACAATATTAATATTTTAAAAATTGTGTGCCTACATATTCTATCTATACATATATGGATATACGACGAAATATACATATATGTATATATAGAATAATATCAGAGTTGGGAACGTTACTCTACAAAAGTAACGTATTATCGTTACCGTTATTTTTTGTAAAAAGTAACTCGTTACCGTTACTCGTTACTAATTTTAAAAAGTAACGCGTTACCGTTACCGTTACTTGAAAAGTAACGACTCGTTACTTTTTCGTTATGTTTTTGTTTTTTTGTAATGCTAAAATAAGCTATTAGATTATACAATTATTTAATAATCAATATTAAATGTAATAATCTATGTTACAATTAAAAACTCTAAATTAGTCTCTATATAGCAAGCGTTCTTTTATATTAAACTTATTTAATGATTCTAATTTTTTATGTTAATATCTTTACTTTTCAATACGCTTATCTTTATAAGAATTTAAATTGTAATTTACAAATTTCAAATTTGTCGAAAATTTTTATGGAACATAGTTTTTAAATATTGATAAGAGAAATATTGATATTATTCAGAGTGTATTCCAATATTCACTATCAGTATTGTAAAATCTATAATTTACGTTACTATAGATTTTCAGTACTAGCAGTGACTATCGGAATGCAGCCAATGATAGAAGGCTACAAAATATTTTTCAAAAAATACATCTATCGAATAGATGTAAGATAATAAAGAACCAAAAAATAACGATAAAAGTAACGGCTAATCCGTTACCGTTACTGTAAAAATGTAACGACGTTACCGTTATGGTTACAAATAGAGAAAAGTAACGATCGTTATCGAAAAAAAGTAACTGTAACGGTAACGACGTTACAAGTAACGCGTTACTTCCCAACCCTGAATAATATATATATGTACTATACTCATATACTTTACATATATAACTTGTCAAAATTCAATTATCTTTCTAACTCCTATTTTGAATGCTAAATGTATTTATAATATATTTTATGTGCAGATGCGAATGATTATGGTACTTTGTACGAAAGAGATGAAGAAACGCTTAACATTGCTACAAGAGAGAAAAATCGAGACAATTCAATACACCGACATATGAATAAAATGGAGGAAATTGGTCGATCTAACTGTACGCAAGGAAACCAATATATAAAGGAAAAGGAAAATAATAATTAAAATCATCAATTTTCACAAGCTGCGATTGGTAAGTAAATGTAATGCATATAAATATCATATATACACACATACACACGCCCACACACACACACCACGCGCGCGCGCACGCCATTAATTTTATACATATATATTTCATATTTATCATTAATATTATCAGCAATTATAAATTTACAAAAGTATACATAATTTTTTACATACAATATTTAAAATAATACATATACAATATTAATAATATCTTAAAAATTGTGTGCCTACATATTTTATATATATATATATATATATAGATATACGACGAAATATATATATTTGTATATATAGAATAATATATATGTGTGCACTATACTCATAAAGTTTACATATATCTTGTCAAAATTCAATTTTTCTTCTAACTTCTATTTTGAATGCTAAATGTATTTATAATATATTTTATGTGCAGATGCGAATGGTTATGGTATTTTGTACGAAAGAGATGAAGAAGCGTTTAACATTGCTACAAGAGAGAAAAATGGAGACAATTTAATACACCGACATATTAATAAAATGGAGGAAGTTGGTCGATCTAGCTGTATGCAAAGAAACTGATATGTAAAGGAAAAGGAAGATGATGATTTAAATCATCAGTTCTCACACAAACTGCAATTGGTAAGTAAATGTAATGCATATAAATATAATATGAACATACACACATATACGTACATACACATGCACGCACGCACACACGCACACGCATACGCACACGCATACGCACACGCCTGCACCATTTATTATATATATATATATTTGAAATAAATGGTGTACATATAGAAATTTTGCAACTGTAATAGAGTTTAGCAATTGTGTATTGTGAGCAAATTTAGCAATTGTAAGGCCTTTATTTATACGTGTTAAATTGTTTTCTATACAAATTTAAAAATAATAGGTATTACAAATTTTACCTATTTCTAAAATTTTTAATAAAATCTATTATTATTATTATTTTTTTATAGTTTTATATAACTTTTATATAATAGATATGCGAAAGATAATAATAATAATAAATATTTTCATATAGAACTATCAATTTAAAAAAAATGCAATAATTTTATTTCTTTCATTAGTAAAATTGTATAGTATATCGAAATACAATATATGTTCTTGTCTGCTATATTTTTTGAAAAAGCAACGTATGTAATGCCACTAATTTATATGTTTTATATACAGTTTATATATTTTATTTACTATACTTATTACATTTTATTATATTATTATATACATTTATATACATTTATTTATATATATTATATACATGTATATGCTATTTATACATTATAAGTGTGTGTGTGTGTATATATATATATATATATATATATATATATATATATATATATATAACTGTTTATTAATAATAAATGCTATTTACAGTGGATCATTTAAAGAGATTAACAAGAGAAATAGTGACTATAAAATATGATATGAGACAAGCATTGAGCTTATTAGATATTTTAGTTGAAAGAACTAATAAAAGCACAGAATATGCAAATACGAAATTTTCTTTTGGTGACGCTGAAAATCGGTTTCCGTTGCAAACTGTAGCCCAATTAGCGGAAGTTGAGGAGATTTTGAAAGTTTCAGATTAACAACATAACACTGAAATAGTAAGTTAACGCATATAAATTTATATACAATATAATAGTCATGTGAAATTATATTTTAGTAATTGAATGCATATATATATATATATATATATATATATATATATATATATATACATTGTGACGTGACGTTTTTGGGACGTCCGTCACAAGGGCCGAATGGCCCGATCGGGGGCGGTTTTTCGGGGGCCTGCGTCTTCCTAATTTAGGGAGAGAGCGGTCCGAGGGTCAGATCAGCGCGATCTGACTTTCGGGTGGAAAAATCGCAAATGTAAGCTCGAGATGAGCCCGCGAGTTAGTTGTCGGCACGAGGTCGAGCGGCGGGATCCCATCCGGCGGAAGGAGAGGAAGGAGAGGAAGAGAGAGGAGAGACGGCCAAGAGCGGAAGTCCAGGACATAGGAGACATCAGGTCGTAGTCTTTCAATATTAAGTACATTCATGGTGGCTAATATACCTCGCTACCGATAATTTAATATTACTAAGACAGGGACAGAAGCGAAGGACCGGAAGGAACCGGCCGAAGGGGCGGCCACTCCACCCGCGCGAAGCGAGGGAGTCCCAAGGACGGAGCGGCGGGAGGATTCTTCACCATGGACCTATCTTTCAAAATAGGAGGGAGAACCGTTCGGACGCTGCCGAAATTCCGCATCTGCCGGTCAGACAACAACGGATTTAGGAAATTTCGGGGCGAGGATCCACCAACACGGCCGTGGTGACAACAAGGATCGCGAGGACCGCAGGACGGCCCTGCGTAACGCGAAAGCGCCACAAGTGGCGCGATAGCGATTTATCGCGCCGACGTGTCTCCTGCAGGACTCTCGCTCGGCACTGTTCGGCGAGCCGTTAGAGAAGACGCAGGCTTTTCCGGGAGCGAGCAAACACACCGAACCGCTTAGGAGAAGCACAGAGAACTTCCGGCCGGTGGGACGAGCGTCGTCGACCCGATTTTGTTGCCGAATAACTGTAGGTAATTAATTCGGATGAGTTGCGCCCTAAATAGTTGTCGAGCCACGCGTTTTGGTGAATTACTTTGGTGAATGTTTTCGGTAGATTAAGTCGCACGGCCGACGGGCACATGTCGCTCATCCGAATTAGATAAAATAGGCTCTCTCTATTCACTTCGCTGCCGCCGACAGTCATTAGTGTTATTTTCGCGTTAGTCTGTATAATACGTCGTAAATTATCGGGATTTTTGGCGTTCACGCGATCGATATTCCGACTCGCGCAAAGTATTGCGCCGCACGACTCGTACACCACAGTCGTTATAGATGGTTTCCGTATTGTTCCTGTGTATTGTTAGCGCGTGTTTGTAAGTATTGTAAGAAATTAGAGTCAGGAGGAAGCGAAATCCTAAAAATTCGTACAAGAAATCTATCGGGTGTCTTTGAGCCCGCTATTAGTTTCCGCGAGTCATTCGAGCTAGGGATTAGGCATTTCAACGCAAAGGTCACCGTCATTGTTATCGAGACATATATCGGCTTACCGCGAGCCGGACCAACGGACCGATTTGAGTCGCGTAATCTAGTATTTTCTATTATATCGAAGCGGATTCACGAGCGTGCGTAAAGTAGTTACCGGCGTATTCGAGAGATTTCTTTAGCTGTCGCGGCCTAATTAAGTCGCGTACGGCGGAAATCCTCGCGGCCGAAGAGTCTTATATAATAGAAGTCTTATATAAAGAATAATTAAGCATAAAAAGCTGTTTTTTTTTTACTTATAAGATTATCACATTTCATGAGATATATTAATCATTTAAAATTATTATTAATTATTTATTAGATATTATCAGAGATATTAATCATTTAAAATTGCTATAGAAAGTAATTGAAGATTGTTAAGAAAAAGACATTACTTTATTTAATCTAATAATATATTACTTTTACTCTTACCTTATAGCAGATATATATCAAATCTGTCGGAGGAACATGCGTCGATGATGCCGTAAAGAGAACGTTGTATAAAACATTCTCAAATAAATTGGCGGAGAAATATAACTGCGAAGGCCGACGCGGAAAAGAGCCACTGCATAAATTGGAACTAATAAAAGTTATTTTCAGTAAGTTTGTTTATATGTAAATACAACTGCAAAATATCTTCTGTTAGAAGATATTTTTTTTTTCCTCTCTATGTGCGTGTAAAAATGACAGCTAATTAGTTTCAATAACTTGCCATGGAACATTTTGTATCATATATAGATATATTTATGATTACTACTTTAATCAAATTTAAAAAGTTTTTGATGAATTAAATTTTATTTCCGTTTTTACATTGTATAACTTAGAAATAATTATTAAACAAAGATAATACACTATGAATTACTATAGTCATCAATCAATTAGTATAGAAGAAAAAGTTAAAATAATGAAAATATTTTTTGGATCCATACTTCACAATATCTCAGATTCCGATCAGGGCAAAATACAACGAAGGGTTATGGAGTGGTTTCGACATTCAAAAGCGAGACATGAAAATGAGAAGAAGCGGACACATAGATGCGAAGGCAACGTTTCTAATTTATCAGAATAAAGAAATGGAAAGGTATATTAATAATGTCAAAAGGTATGAAATATTAATTATTTTAATCATTACTGGCAACATATTACATACCAATTCTATTGTACGTTGTGTTATAGAATTATTTGCATATTTCGCAGTTATTTTCACTTGCAATAATGTACGTAAGTTCGTTTTCAGCTCTTTATGAAACAGTCAATGATGAAATGCGATGTGCAAGTTTCCAATAGCTTATTATATCGCAAGTCTGAGACTTCCTAAAAAAAAAAAAAATTAATACAAGATATGAAAAGATATAGCGAAAAGATAATAAGGGGAGAAATATATTATTGTTTTAACACACAATTCTCTAAGCTCGTATTCAGAATAATGTTTATATTTTATATGTTTAGATTATTATATGTATATACTCACCATTCACGCTCATCACTGTATATTGAAATTAAATGGCTCTTTAATTATAGGTTATTTCCGACACTATTTGTACACTACTATTGCTTATGTTTCTGTAAAAGCCATTGGCTTTAAGTAGAATGGACTGGGTCTTGATTTTCACTGCTAATATTGAAAATCAATAGTATATGTTATGTAAATTATAAATTTTCAGTATTGAGAGCCATTAGAAAAATATAAAAACAGTAAGATTTAGACGGTAAACGAATTGATCAATCACAATTGAGTACTCTCGAAATAACCCTAGTGAATCTCGATTATGATTGGTCAATTCGCTTACTGTTTAAAAATAAGCCTATTATAATAGATTTTACATATGTTTCAGATGTGCATGGACAATTTACATCCACATTTTAATTAATAATAAAAGTTATATAGTTTTTTGAGTTACGCGCATTATAAATATATTAAGATTGCATATAATAATCGAACATATGCATCTGTGTTAATAAAAATTTTTATTTTATGAAATTCTTATTGACACAGATTTGTGTGTTATTATCAATTACTGCAAAATATTTCTTATTTATATGATTTGTATTTGTTATTGGTTTTACAATAACTAGAAAAAGGTTTTTCACAATTTTTTTATTTTTGTGTGTTTACAATTATCTTTCTTTTACTATTAAGATAAAAATAGAACCGACTGATCGAAAAAGTGCGAAATCTTCTTAATTTATTAATTGTACCGTTAAAAATATTTGCAATTTTATTTCATATCGGTTATATATGATAATATATACAATTATAACTTAATTCAAATTTATCAATAAAACCGAAAAAATATTTTTTTTTTCAATAAAAAATTATATACAATACATTTACAGGCAATAACTAAAAAAAAAAAATTTTGTAGGGATTGTTAGATATGTAATATTTATTCATTTTTCTGTTTGCGTAAATAATTAATTATTAAAAACAATTAATATATTTTTGATTTAACGAAATATATTTCTTGTATTTGGTACAATTAGTACACACATAAAAATGAGTAAATAATATAAATTCAACAATTTATGAATGATAGTTTAGTTTTTAATTTTTGTGGAAAAAGCATCCATAATAAATCTATATAACCTCTAGTTAATGTCTATTATTTATCCATCAAAGTTCCACAAAATATCTATGATGATTACACTATATAACGTTCATCTTACATCTATGAAGACGTCTAATGGATGTTGAATGGAAGTAAGAAATGCGGAACTGTGGATGTGTAATAGATGTCTATAGGAGATTACATGGACGTCTAATCCCAGACAGCACAAAACAACCTCAGGATCATCCTGAATATGTCCAGGACGGTTCAGGATATTTGTAGGATGTTTTAAGATATTATTATAAATATATTTATAAAAATTTAATATGCATACATAATTATTTTTAGTTGTGTGGACTATTTATTATAATTTAGAAATCTTAAGTATTATAATAAGTATTAATGTCCTATATAAATGTCCACTGGATAACCCCTGGATGTCTGTAGGATATATCTGCCCTGTCTATTATATTGGATGTCCTTTGGATTTCCAGAGGACATATACATGTGCAATTAATTGTTAACATTAATTTCGTTTAATATTAATAATTGAATTTGATGCGCACATTTTCATATATCCAAAATTATTATTTATTTAATATTTCATGAAAAATGTTACTGTTCGCAACATTCCAAAAACTTTACAAACAATAGTACTCAACTGCTAGTTCGTTTGTTTACCGCTATGCGACACGCGAACTCGTATTTGAGATTTGGTCATGAGAATTATATAAAGTTTGCAAAGAGCAACTGACAGGAAATTACAAATGTAATTATTTTCTATCAGTTCAATTTCTGATGCAATCCCAACATAGGAAATTCAGATATTGGATTGTTTAGAAAATATTACACAACTCAAACCCGGGAGCCAAATCTAAAATATTCATGTACAGCACGAAAGCCTCAAATATTAAAGAACGGTGAACTATTTTTAATATTAGATTTTTAATATTGGCAGTAAATAACAAAACATAATTTTAATTTATATTTAAATTTTAAAATTTGCTCCTTGAAACATACGAAAAATATCCCTAACATATCCTATAAAAATCCTTAGGATGTTCCACAGGATCTCCCTGGATTCTCCAGAGGTTAATATACAGCTATCATTTACTCTTTCTCAGGACATCCAGAGGAAATCTGAGGATTACAATGGGATATCCTGAGGATATCCTACATATATGTCCTGGATGCCCTTTGGACGTCCTAAGGACATCCTTGTGCTGTCTGAGATAGAGGTTTTGAATCTCCATGATGGACGTCTACTGGACTTTCATTAGAGGTTTTTGTTCCGTGTGGGCAGATACTGTCGCGCATAAGATTGCAACGCAAGCAGATAGCTCACCGGTCAACGTACGGCCTTATCGCCTGCCGGAGAAGCATAAAGAGAAAGTAAATCGACAAGTCCGAGAAATGTTAAGAAATAAAATAATCCGACCAAGCACGAGCCAATGGAACGCACCGTTATTGGTAATCCCTAAGAAAGCCGATGCATCAGGAAAACCGAAAATAATTCAAGAGCACATCTACGGCACCGCAAGCGGATCGAATAGAACAACTGAGATAGAAACCGACACCGCGATAACTAACACTGCGATGTTATATTAAAATAAAGTAAATATAAGAAACAATTGTAAAATGCAAAAAATGTATAGCGAAAAAATATGTAGACGAAAATTCACGTATAATTAATTTTCTTTTTCCAAAGGGGGAGGGATGTCGACCAATTTCTTAATACATTAAAGGATAAAACAATAAAGTAAAACAGAAAAGTGTAAGAAAGAGGTGAGTAAAGCAAAGCAGTAAAATTAGAAAAGAGATCAAGGAAAGATAATTAAGAAAGAGTAAAGTAATAAAAGAATATTAATAAAATAAAAGTAAGATACGTGACTAAAGAGAAGGAAGTCACGGTCAAGTTCTCGGAAGCTGAGTAAGCAGCTGACGAGACAGACTGACAAGCGGAGCACGAGACATGCTCCGGTCAGGGACACCACACTCCTTCCCAATCAACGACCTAATTAATTAAGATATATAATAAGCGCGAGATGCACCAACGGGAGCTACTCGCTGGTTACTCGCTCGCTCAGTAATATTATCGAAGTACCGTACGTATCGCGCCCGACTATTATAATCACGAATAAGTGAGTGTATTAAATCTTGCAGAATATACTAAATTATACCTAACGTCCGGGAGTGTCTTATTTCGAGCGTGGATCCTAATCCTTTGGGCGTACAAATCCCGAAAGACCTCTTCCTTAGCGGCTAGAGGCACAACAAGATTCAAGAAAGTTTCTATTTTGCAGCCAATCAATATGCTTAAAAAGTTTGTCGTACGACAAATGTAATATCGGCCTTAACCTGATATTACATTCATACGATTGACTATCGAATAAACAATTTCTGGAATTCTAGAGTTTCTATCGATATTCTCCGAATTCTCCATCTGATAGCCAATCGACAAACATTTTGTTTGAATGTAATATCAGCATTATGGCTCTTGCAGATAAGCGCGATGACGCGACGCGCGAATCCAATGAGAGCTTTATTTTTTCCGAAAAGCAGAGCTCTCATTGGATATCACGTCATTGCGCTGGCTGCGAGAGCCATTACACGACGAAGGTACGCGCAGGCGCAGGAACAGCGCACATGGTTTTATAATCATAATAGCCTAATAATTAACTACCAAACGTTGTAATTAGACTACCAATCACCACCAAACGATTGTCTTTCAATTAAGACCAATTTGAACAAAATTAGTTGGTAAATAATATATTTGCTCGGCTAACTTTACGGCTTCCAGTTAGCCATTCCCACTACTTAACCACACATGGTTTTTTTTGCTTTTTAGATAAGTTATGGACCACCAAACGTTGTAAATAAAGGATTTGTGACCACCTAACGATTTTGCATCGAATAAGCCTTGATTTAATCGATTAGATTAAAAATTAAAAATGTCCGGCTAACTTTACACCAATATTTTAATTATTTAATTAAAAAAAAAATGATTGACCACCAAACGTTTTAATTAGGCTACCAATCATCACCAAACGATTAGATAATTTTAATTATCAAAAAGTTAAAGTGGTCCGGCTAACTTTGCGGAGTCGCCGAGATCACTCTTCGGCGAAGGACTCGCCCGACGCCACTCCATAGGGTGATCAAGAGAAAGAAGATAAATATAGTTTATATGAATTATCAATACAATTTCTCTGCACCTGTCTACTTTTCGGCAGCCATCATGGACAAATCAGCCAAATCTCCTGGACTAAGACGACTCCAAAGGATCCTAAATTGATAACCAAATCCACCAAAGTAACAAAATCCATAAAGCAAGACAAGCCCAGCTTGGATTCCTTAACTTCTACCAAGAGTGATCTGAAAGATCAATTAAAAGACACATCTCTCGCCTCTTTCCAGTATGTGTTCAGGTCAGATGCTTCTGCGCTTTCCGAAACCCTTACGGATGATGGAGGTTCAAGCAATAATGCAGCTTTTGGAATTACTCTATCAACCGCACATCAATTCTTCCGCCAGACTTACCCGGAACATCACACACTCCTGCATCACCTATTCCTCCAACTGCAGAATGGTATCCGCATCAATGGGATGAAAACACAAGACTCTATCTTAGTTTACTTAAACGCGTGACTGAGTCTGAAATGGATGCCTTCACATTGCTCAAAAGGGCCGAGGAAGTCGGAAAATCAATAGATTGCCTCCGCTGATTTCTCCTCTAAAGGTCTCGCCCATAAAAGCGTCTCCTAGGAAGAGGACGTACGGAACCCAGACGAGTTCAGCTTCATTTCCTAAGAGGACAGTCGACGTCGCGACTCAAACGAAGAAACGCGGAGGCAAACGTAGGCCCCGAAGCAATAATAACAATAATAATAACCCTTATACGTGCAACCACAACCTGCGTTATTAATGTATAAAAGATTTGAATAAATGTATCATAGTTATAAAAAGCTAATTCATTCATCTACCTAAGAAAAATTGAGTAGCATTCTACAAGGATCTCCTATCCTGCATAATCTACCCACAAATATCTTGTAAAATATTTAGTTTTCGATAATCTTACTGTAATACTTTTATGTACAGAATAATGAGACAAATCAATTTAGTATAAAAAAAATTGTTTTTAAGAAAATTATTTACAATGTATTTTTTAAAACAATTATTTGTTTTTTTGGCACTAATTGATTTGTCTCATTATTCTGTGCATACAAATATTACGGTAAGATTATCAAAAACTGGACTATTTTACGAAATATTTTATTTTTTATATCAAAATATGTCATTAAAATATAAAATAATTCAAAAAGTACTTAATGAAAAAATACTTTATTATAGTGTTTTGGAAAGCACTCGAGATAAGCTACAAGAATATATAATGAAAAATAGGGGGTTCCATTTAAAAAACGGAAGTTGACCTTCAAATGATCTTGAAAATGACCTTTAATGTCAAATCCAATGTCACTATTAGATAGCCCCCTTTGTCCCCTACAACTTTTATCCGAGTCGTTTTTCTTCAAACGTTGATTCTGAAAAGTTATAAGGGTGGAACTTTTAAAATGGGACATCCTGTATATATGTATATATACAATATATATATATATATATATATATATATATATATATATATATATATATATATATATAAAGTACATATATAAAAATTATAAATAAAATAACTTTAATATTATTAATAATCGATAATTAACTTCTTTTAAGAACAGAGACTTCATTTATTCATAATTCTAATATAACATACATACATATCTTGTCACAATAGCATGAAAGAATATTTTTATGAAGATAACTATATTACTCATACATGCATATACATACATACTTTTTTTCACAGTATTGTATAAAAGTCGGAAAAATAATTTCAGATATAGCAAGCTAAAGTAGGCCTTATAAAAATGTAATTTAAAATGTATTACAAAAGGTAATATTGTGCATTATAGCATTTTAATGATAAATTGATTTTATCTGATCATTGATAGAAATTGTTTTAGCTCATAAAAAGAAAGTAATCCTATTTATAAAAAAACCAATATACAAAACGTTCTTCTTTGATTGAGCACAATAAGAAATTATATAAAACCTATACTCAATGATCGCTGTTCCTAATTAATGATAAAAATGAACACCAATTATTAATATATTATATTAATATTATAATACATGCTAATAAAATTATCAATCTGTTTAGAAAAAAGTTCATAATTTCTTTTTATATAAATGCATGTATAATTATATTAAATAACTATAATACATCACCCAAAAAAAAAATTGGGAACACTTTTCATACCCTAAAAATTTACAAAAAGCATTTTGTAGGCAAAATATTGTAGTTTATGGAATTTAAGTTGAATTTTTCGAGAAATTTTTTTATCGTATTGCAGTGTCAAAAATACATAATTTTAAGGAGCAAAACAATGTGTTCTTTTTTAAAACACAGAAAAGATCAAAAAATTTTTAGAAACCCCCGATAGGACGTTAAAGTTGAAACTTCAGGTTTCAAAATGTTTTTTCAATTTTTTGTATACAATAATTCTCCGAGTTTCAATGGTTTGAAAATAGCAATTTTTAGGGTATGAAAAGTATTTCCTATTTTTTTTTTTGGTAATATATTTCAAAATATTATAGTATAATTATACAGAATGTCACTTAAAGACCGCCCACTAAGTATATAGCGTTATTCTTTACCAAAAAATGCATGAGCACACACTACCAGACGCGCGTCTCACTGACATGCGCCCGGCTAAAGGTCGGCGCCGATTGGCCTGACTTTACTCAATAATTACTCCTTTATTAAATGTTATAGAAAAAAATGATTCAGGATTTTTCGACTCATTTTATAGTAAGAAACAACGCTTCATATTTGTGAGTGGTCTTTAAATGACACCCTGTATATTTTAGCCAAAATGTATATATGAAAAATATTATAAAAAACAATCGATTTGTGTGTATATAATTAAGATAATTCACCAATTATTTTTCAATAATTTTTTTAATATAATAAAATACTTTATTTAGAAATAGCAGAGAAAAAAGGGATTAAACAAGATGTAATATACGAGATGTTCCAGAATCGATGCACTATGTGTTAATAATAAATTCTTGAGATCATTTGGAGATCAAAATTTTAATATCAAAATGCCGAGACTACAATAGTTTTTAAAAGGAAAACATTTACAATTGGCCAATAATTGCTTATAATTTGCGCTTTCAGACACAATACATCGCACAATAACAAAGGTTCTTTAAGATATCAAATAGAAATTTTCTATATCGATAATTTACTGGGAAAAAAAAAACCGTTAAAAAATAAACATTATAACTTAACACGACATTACAAATGTATATATAAAATTCTACTTTATCAATGTATTCAAATTTTCTATTTTGTGATAAAAAAAGATAATTTATCAATTATATTAATTAGAACATTTTTATTATATGTGAGACATTATTCGTCTATGATATACTTCATGTGAAGAAGATTGTTGAGAAATGATTATAATAACATTTTGAAAATATATTAATAGTTAAAAGAATTGATATCTTAAAACACCTACTACTGTGCAATGTACTGTGTCTAAAAAAGCAAATTTTGAGCATTCTTATTGGTCTACTTTAATTTGCTTCTCATTTAAAGACTATTATAATCTTGACATTTCCATATAAAGGTTTTCATCTCCAAATAATCTCAAGAATCTATCATTATCAAGTGGTGCGCTGATTCTAGGACATCTTAATATATAATATATAAATTTATAATAATTCTCACATAGTAACTATAATTAATAAATAGCTTTATATTTTAATGGTCTTTCAAATCTTTAAAGGAAGTAATTAATGCTTTATTTTTTCTTTAATAAAGATATCAAATATGCTTAAACATATTATCAGATAGACAATAAATATTACTTAATATTTCCATTTTCTTCTTTAATATTTTCACTTTATTCGTTTTTTTTCTCATATGAAAAACAAAGCATTAGAAATTATCAAATAGTTTAAAGATTTATTTCTCTCTCGTTATAATCATAAAAAAAATTCATACAAATATTTTAGTTTATTTTGTCTTTTTTGTGATGTCAAATATTTTATAAAAATCATATGTAAAAAGTGTTTTAGAGAATTTAATTACTTCAAGAACTCTTAAGAACGCATTATCATCTAACAAATAACTTGCTAGTAAAACATTTATTAAATTTATTTGACTTAGAAAAAAGTTTTTCCAATAGGTTTATATATATATTTTTGTTACTTTGAGAGAATTAAGTCTTAAAAACATTCAAAAAAATTTAAGCTCTACAATGTATTTTGCTTAGAATAAAATATTACTGTGAGTAATATACTAGAAGTGTTCATTTTCATAACTTCAAAAATATATTTGTAAATAAGAAAACATTTACAATGATAATTTAGAAAAGTTTCTTGCACTCAAATTTTTAAATATAAGGACAGCAAACATGATTGTTTCTTTGAATAATCTGATTACCTAGATTTTGAGATATAAGATATTATGTCTCATCATGTGCTATCGCAATGCAGGAATGATTTTGGGAATATACCATAAAAGTTAGTCATAATTGATCCATAATTATTAAATATTTACATTAAGCAAATTATTGTCTCTAATCAGCCTTACGTGGCTTACGCTTGCGAACATTGGGACTACTAGTATCAGCTTTAGTATCCTTATCTTTCTCACTCACTTCAAGTTCCTTTATCTCAGATTCTTTTTTTCCAGGTTCTTCTGCTTCACATTCTTCTTCATCTACTAAATCATCTCCAACATTTTCAGCAATTTCATCCTCATCCAAACTTCTCTCCTGCATGGAACCATCCAATGTATTCTGTTTCTTTTTGTTTTGTTGTTGCGTAGGTTTTGGTGGATAAATGAAGTCGATCAAGCATACAATAAGCTGTATATAATTATAAATATAGTTAATTTTGCATTTAATGTCCATATGAAATTCACGTATTATATAAATTCATATATCACTTACTAATCCTAATATTGCACCCAAAATAATTGTTGCAACAGCAAAAATTAAATAACTGCCCCATGTAGGTAATCCAATATCTTCCAAAAGTTTATTATGAATAGCCTAAAATAGAAAAAAGTAATTAAATTGGAATTTTTCTACACTGTTATACCAATTTAATTTGTGTGTAAAAATCAAAGCCATGCATCTCAATTCCACATATTATATTGTTATATATACGCATAGAATATTCCACAATTCGCGATTATAATTTTAATAACATATTCTTGAGTTTAAACAAGATCAACTCCAATTTTCCATAAAGAGTATGCGATATTCTTTTCTTGATATTGGATCCACCATATATTAAATTTTCAAATTTTGACTACAGATTTAAAATCAGAAGCCTAAAAAATTCTTACATATTAGGTTTGTAATTCTGAATTTTTTAATTTTGGCTTCAAATTTGTAATCAGTGATTCCAAAAACCTCATATTAAATTTCAGCAAAATATATTAAAAAGAAATTTGTGCCACAAAAGGTTAAATCATTTAAATTTAACTATATTGTGAATACACAGGCTGTCCCAGACCACCTGTACACCTCTTTTAAAATGAAAATAAATGGCTTTTATCAAAAATCGCGAACATTTCCTATAAAGTAAATCGAGTATGCTCCATCGAATGGTGACCTTGAAGGTCAATTGAAGGTCAACTTCGATTTTTTAAACGGGAACCCCCTTTTTTATTGCATATTCTTGTAGCTTATCTCGAGAGCTTTTCAAAACACTATAATAAAGTATTTTTTCATTAAGTACTTTTTGAGTTATTTTATATTTTAATCTGACATATTTTGATATAAAAAATAAAATATGTCGTAAAATACTTAGTTTTCGATAATCTTACTGTAATACTTTCATGTACAGAATAATAAGACAAATCAATTAGTGTAAAAAAGGCAAATCATTGTTTTAAAAAATACATTGGAAATAATTACACATTTTTTCTTAAAAACAATAATTTTTTTTTATACTAATTAATTTGTTTCATTATTCTGTACATAACAGTATTACGGTAAGATTACCGAAAACTAAATGTTTTACAAGATATTTTATTTTTTAAATCAAAATATGTCAGATTAAGATATAAAATAACTCAAAGGTACTTAATGAAAAAATACTTTATTGTAGTGTTTTGAAAAGGTTTCGAGATAAGCTACAAGAATATGCAATAAAAAAGGCGTTTCCATTTAAAAAATAAAAGTTGACCTTCAATTGTCCTCAGGGTCAAGTTCAAGATCAAGTTCGAAGTCATCATTCGATAGAGCATATCCGATTTACTTAAAAAATGTTCGCGATTTTTGATAAAAGCCATTTATTTTCATTTTGAAAGGGATGTACTGGTGGGACACTCTATATATAACTATTATACATGAAAATTATCTATTAGCTTTTTCGAGTGAAGCAGGTTTAATCGTTCTAAAAAAGATTAAATCCAATTTGCCATGAACATCGACCGAAAATGGGTTTTGAATCTGATTAATATAAATATATTTATAATATAAATAATATAAAGAATATCCCGTTTGACGCCATTTTAGCTTTAAAACACATTCTTGCCATTAATCAATGAAATATTTTAAATAAGATGATTAATCAATCATCTTATTCAAAATATTTCATTGATTAATATAATAATCCAAATATCTCTAATAATCCAAGACAAAGTTTATGATAACATTAATTGTTCTCAGAGTTAAAAATTATTAAACTTGCTTTACTCAAAAACGTTATATATCAGAAAACGGGAAGATAAGTATAATTTTTTAATATATAATGATGTTGATATCCTGATATAATAAAAGTTGTAGTATTATTTAAAACAAATATAACAATTACTTAATGTATCAATTAAGAATTGCTTTACAAATTATAAAAGTTTTATCAGTTTGAAATTATACAATATTTTTGTTCTGTAACCTTTAACTTTTGTATTAATAACTAATATTTAATACATTGTTTGATCACAATATACAATATACAAGAGTGAGAAGCTAGCAATGTTGTAGTAAAAATGAAAAAATAGAAATTATCAGTAAAGATTCAAGCTAATAAAACTTGTATAATTTATAAAATAATTCTGTTATATATTGTTGTATGAACAGCATTATAATTGATATTATATTAAAATATCCATATTATTGTAAAAAAATTATATATACTTTTCCATTCTCTAATACATATAATTTTTATGACAATTATACTTTGCAATATAGATGTTTATAGATTTTGAGAAAAACAGGTCACTACTGATAATAGAATACACTGAATGTAGAAATTACACATGACGCATATATACTTACTCGTAATACTTGAGACAATTTAAAGAATTGACTCAAAATTGACATATGAAATGAAGTTGGACTCTTCCAGCTAGGTATTGGATCAACTTTTGTCCACGTCTTTTTAGATACAAATTCAATTAATGAAATTTTATCCCTTGGACTTCTATATTGCCTAAATATTCCATTGTTTACACTAGAAAGTAAAATATAAATTTAAAAGTTATAAAATTATAATAGTTATAAAATTAAATATTAATTATATCTTTATAATATTATAATAAAGAATATAATTGTTAATATATATTTATATATTTGTATATAACTACATATAAAAAGAGAAGATTCAATATAAATTATAGAAATTACAAACTTACTAAAATATTGTAGGTAAAGCTGTAACCATAAATCTACCACTAAGACCTGGGGAATCTGTTATATCTATCTTCCCAATATTTATATTGAGATTCTTTTTTAATAATGCAAGATCCTCCCAGATTGGTTCAAGTGCTTTGCACGCAGGACACCATGGTGCATAACTATAATATAATAAATATCGTAACACAATAGAAATGTTAACAAAATATATTTTATATATATAACTTAGTATAGTGTAATATTAATAAATACTAATGTGAAACAATGGCCTAGTTTACACCAATATATTTTAATACGTACTAATACTACACTGCTCAATCATAGTCATTCCTTTAAAAGAAAGGAACGGTTGTGATTGGACAGTCTAATATTTAGTACGATTAAAGTATATCGTAAACTAAGAAAATGTGTATATAAAAAAAATAATTTTTTTGTAGCACTACAGATTACAAAGATTTATTTCATCAAATAGGTTTATTTTTATATTTCACATTCCATAATATATGTTAATATTCATTAATAGCAATTCGAATATTTTTGTTTGACATGTCATCAGCTATGACGGTGGATAAATATCAATTCGAAAACGGCTAAACTTACAATTCAATCATCCATTCTCCCGTGAGCATGAGATCCCAATTATCTTCGTTAAGTTGTTGTACTAAGCTATCCTTTGTTTGCTGCTGTGCCGCACTCGCATATGTAGATAATAGTACAATGAAAATGATAGAAAATACAGGACCCATTTTGACCAACAACACTTTATCTTTGACAATTTCCACCGATGTTAACCGGCATCGTACTTACACAATAGTATACAACGCCAACTACCGAACAAATATGATCCCTCTTCGCATCATAGACATGGTTTCTACACATAAGACGGAAACGCTTGCCGCGCGGTAAAAGGCGACGCGGTAGCCAATCATTTTTCGCACTAATAGAAAAGTTGTAAGTTGATTGGCTACTATGTCGCCTTTTGCCACGCGGCAAGCGTTTCCACGTTATCCTATGCGCAGAAGCAGTGATGCCAGAAATGGTATCCTGCGCGCGTATGTATGACGAAAGTTACGTCATTGCAGTAGTGTACTAGCGAAAAATAAGGTATGTTATGGACCCTTCATTGTATTATATATATATAAATATATATATAATATAATTTCCTACTTTTTTCTTTCTTTGGAAATTTCTTTGGAATGGCTCCTTTGGAAGCATTTAATTCCATATTTTATAAAAATATTTTATTAATAATAATAATAAATATTACACTATCTGCTTATCTTTACTATTGCTGCACTATTGCATTATCTGCTTATCTTCTTTTTGCATCCTATGCGAGAGTCATCATCCTATTTTCTAGCACATAAATGGGCACTCCGAATTTAAAACTACGTACAGAAACCGCGAAACCGCCTGTGATGCCAATCATCTAACCTGTTTGTCCGCCAAAACTAGGTGCTCTGTGCCCGTAACGTAGCAACGTATATACATGGTTGGTCTCAAATATGCACGCGCAGGATACCATTTCTGTCATCACTGCGCAGAAGCCAATATTCGCTCCTACACATAAAGATGCATTTTCACAAGCCACTGTTTATTAATGGATATTCAGCGTGTTAGAACAACTCTTGTGGCTGTTAATTTGGCTACAATAATGCTGCAATTATTGCGGAAAAAAAAGAAAAAACTTCAAAAACGAAAATATTGGGTTCGACCAATGTTATTACAGCGGAAGCAAAAAGGTCATTTTCATACTCTCTTCCAGTTTATTAAAAACGAATGACGACGAGCAGTTTTTCAAGTTTACTAGAATGACTGTTTTACAATTCGAAAAATTATTAGAATTAGTGCAAGAGTCTCTAACAAAAAGAAATATTCGAGAGCCTTTGTCGCCGGAACATCGATTATGTATTACTTTTTGTAGTAAGTATATTTTGTAATACTTTCAATAATTTATTGTTTTTTGAATTGTCATAACACGAATATTTTATTTCATATAGTTATCTTGCTCATGGTTGCAGTATGCAAACTGTTGCATGGAACTTTTACGTGTCAAAATCAACTGTGAGCAAGGTTATCCGTGACACTTGCAAGATTATATGGGACAAGTTATCGCCTATATATTTGTCAAGACCTACTATGAATGATTTCAAAAGGTATTCACGAGATTTCCAAGAGTTGTGGAACATACCGAATTGTTTCGGAGCGATTGATGGGAAGCACATCGTTATACAAGCTCCTGACAATACCGGAACCAGTTTCTTTAATTATAAAAAAACATTCAGTATCGTATTAATGACAGTTTGTGACGCTAAGTACAATTTTACTCTTGTTGATGTTGGTGCTTTTGGTTCACAAAGTGGCAGAGGAGTTTTTAAAGAATCGGCTTTTGGAATAGCTTTCGATAACAACAAAGTGGAAATACCAGACGACAGCTGTTTACCGGAAACTGACATAAAGTTTCCATATTATATGGTTGCAGATGAAACGTTTCCTTTAAAGAGCTATATTATGCGACTATATCCTGGAAGTAAGTCAAACAAAACAAAAAACTTTCAATTATCGTCTTTCTCGAGCACATCGTGTTATTGAAAACTCTTTTGGAATTCTGGCCAGTCGTTGGCGAATCTTCCGATCAACTATTATTGCACATGTTGATACTGCAGAATGGATTATGTGTGCAGGATTGTGTCTTCATAACTTTCTCCGGAAATCAGAGTTAATGTCAAAAGCAGAAAATGCTATGTACTGCCCTCCAAATTATACTGATACATAGGACAACGAAGAAAATGTCATATCTGGACAGTGGAGACAATGCGAAGAGAATGTCATCTTTAAAAACATGGGAAGAATGGGAGCTAATAATGCTACACGCAAGAATATTACCTTACGTGACACGTTTGCCGAGTACTTTATTTCTCCAGAAGGCGCAGTTTCGTGGCAAGAAGCATATATCACGAGAGAATCATTTTAATCGTACAACTCGTGAAGATGTTGACTATTTAGAACATTGACTATCAACATTATTTTAAATGTTCGCTATTCTTTTGTTTTAAATTATTTTTTAAATAATAATCTTATTATGTATTATACTTTGTATCTTTATTAAAAAACTTTAGATAACAACTACATTACAAGTCTCGATTATAAACTACTACACTTGTAACATTTTCATGCTGCGTTCATTTACATAACATTAATTTATAAAATAGAAACTCGTACATTGCACAAAATTTATAATAGGGATAGTTTCAAAGTTTTGAAACCATTAACAGCCTTAACGACAATTTTGAAAATGTTCCGACTCGTTTACACATATGTAATAATCCTTCAATAACTATAAAACTAAAACTTACTTCTTTGGATAAAATCACATTCATTAATACTTTTCTAAAAAAGTACCATTCTAATTACAAAGCTATTAAACAATATAATATATGTATGTTTGAAACTTAACATAGTTACTTATTTTTTATAAAACATACTACAATAGCATAGAAAGCAAAACTAACTTTTTTAGAATAGAATCACAAAATTAAGAAATAAAATATTGTTTAGTCCGAGTCAGATTCCAGTTCTAACATAATGGTACTAATCCTGGTACGAGCGATTTTTTGCTTTTTCTTCGACATATTCTTCAATTGACTATACGTAGTCATGCAAAAGTTATAGGCAATATCATCGCACTTGTCAGCAGATTCACATAATCCTTTCACACTCTGTAATGCTTCAGAAACAATTTGTAAAGTATCATCCTCGACACTTACAGCGGTTTTTACGGTTTTCATCGTTTTGTTATTTACAATGTCTGTACGTGTTTTACTGAGAACTGAAGTCTTGACATTCAATACATTGGCATTATTTTCATCCGGTTCCATTTTTACTTTCAATAAATCGCCTTCCGATTCTTTGAACTCATTTTTCACTTCCATTCCACGTTTGCTTTTATTACTGTCTATACTTTTCAGATATTCGATCACATCTGGATCGTCAATCTCTAGCGTATCCCACGTAGCAGATTCTTCAGATGGTGACAAGCTTCTTTTTAAAACATTCCCACGTGTTCTGGAATAATTGGAAAATACTTTTTCTTTATGTGCGTATTTATCGTATGTGATATGTATAATGGGTCTGTTCTTTATAGCTGAACTGGCTGCACTAGTTCAGAGTTTATCTTTTTCTCTCCCCGTTGGAAGGAGAAAGATAAGCTCTGAACTAGTGCAGCCAGTTCAGCTATAAAGAACAGACCTAATGTTTTATACATCATGTTTTGATAGCAGAGTCGACTATCTTTAATTAAGAAATACACAGATGCAGATAAAAGTTTCTATTCACATCTATATGTTTCTATTAGGCATTTTAACTATACGGATGAGTCAATTTTCAGCAATTTGCAGTGTATAAGATAAATATAAATACATAATATAATAAATTTCGTGAAGATACTTAAATGGGTAATAAATTATATACCTTCTACTTTGAATATGAGGTTCTAAGAACTGCAAAGCTTTATACAGTTCACTTGGAGTTGACTGTCTTGAGGATCCTGAGCCAGATGGAAGTCCTACTTTTAAAAACCTTCTCTCACGAGTGAAACGTTCTCGCAATTGACCCCATCGGTGTTCGCAGCCAGTAGCTGCATAATAATATGTATGATTTAATTATAGTATACTACAATATACAGGGTGGTCCTCGTAACGGTCGCCACGATTTTTAAGGCACTTACAATAATCTGACATAAAAAAGTTTCAAACAAAAGTTGTGTGGCTTCAAGGGTGCCATAAGATGGTGACAATGATTTGACCTTGGAA
The DNA here is from genome assembly GCF_030449975.1 of Polyergus mexicanus. Lineage (NCBI taxonomy): Eukaryota > Metazoa > Arthropoda > Insecta > Hymenoptera > Formicidae > Polyergus > Polyergus mexicanus. The sequence continues at coordinate 6,877,239 of NW_027223327.1, read as the reverse complement.
AATCATTTGAAGGTCATGTGAAAGTCAACTTTAAAATCTTAAATAGAAACTCCCATTTTTTATTTAGTATTCTTGTAGCTGATATCGAGAGCTTTCCAAAACACTATAACAAAGTATTTTTTTATTAAGTACTTTTTGAGTTATTTTATATTTTAATCTGACATATTTTGATATAAAAAATTAAATATCTCGTAAAATATTTAGTTTTTGATAATCTTACCGTAATACTTCTATGTACAGAATAATGAGACAAATCAATTAGTATAAAAAAAAAATTGTTTTTAAGAAAATTATTTACAATGTATTTTTTTAAACAATTATTTGTTTTTTTTGGCACTAATTAATTTGTCTTATTATTTTGTACATAGAAGTATTATGGTAAAATTATCGAAAACTGAATATTTTACGAAATATTTTATTTTTTATATCAAAATATGTCAGATTAAAATAGAAAATAACTCAAAAATTACTTAATAAAAAAATACTTTGTTATAGTGTTTTGGAAAGATCTCGATGTCAGCTACAAGAATACTAAACAAAAAATGGGGGTTTCCATTTAAGATTTTAAAGTTGACCTTCACATGACCTTCAAATGATTTTCCAAGGTCAAATCATTGTCACCATCTTATGGTCCCTTTGAAGCCACACAAATTTTGTTTGAAACTTTTTTATGTCAGATTATTGTAAGTGCCTTAAAAATCATGGCGACCATTACGAGGACCACCCTGTATACATATAAGCTGTTGTATTACTATAGAATTAAATAAATAAATAAAACTGATAGCATATACACACCTGTTGCATTCAACGCTTCTGCAATACTACACCATGAATTTTGTGATTTTATTTTATCTTTATAATCAGGATTACTTTTATTATACAAATAGAAACATTTCTCGACTAATTCAATTAAACGTTGGTCCGTCAAGTCCATTGTTATTTATTATAAATTTTTATATTTAGTTATAAACATATAACCTCATACCCGTTCTGGATGTAATTCTGACTCTAACCTCTTTTCGTTATCGTAATCGTAAAAGTTCAAACCAACCAACTTTTACGGACCCACTCTTATGGCGACCCAATCGATATTGTAGACTCTTTAACGAGTTTTCAGTCTTTCAACTTTTTACGTTTACGATTACGGTTACGGATCTCCATTGACGTTCGAAGTCCATATCTACTGGATCCCCAGTCACAGGGGCATTCCCGGTAATGAGAGGGCGGACGTCCTTGCTAAAGAATCTTTGCGTCTTCCCGACACCTTCCTCCTTAGTAAGTGTCACTATACCAATCTTTATTCCAAGTTCAAAGCCTTGTCAAAAAGTAGAGCTTCTCAAACCATCATTGCTGAAAGTCATTACAAGATATTTCAAAAGGGACAAGATATTTCAATCATGTGCGGGACGTTCTCGCGCCCCCGTAGTACTCCAATAGGAAAAATATTAAGGAGGATCTTCCGAGACTAATTATTACCTTTATCTCAAGACTGAGATCCCATTACACGTCAACAAAAGACCATCTCTTCAATAAAAACATTACGGAATCCTCGGAGTGCTTGTGTGGTCATCCTTCTCAGGATATGAACCACATTTTCTTTCACTGCCCAAATTCGCAGGATGATTCTAATCTGCTCATTACTCAGTTGCATGGGATTACTCCCGACATAGCTCTGGACATACCAACACTGGCTTTCACAAACAACACTAAGATTTTCCGCGCCTTACACAACTTTGCTACAAGGAATAAGTTACACATCTAACTATCGATACTTTCAGTATATCTAGCAGATGGTGTATGGACAATTCCAGGGTTGGGAAAGTTACTTTATAAAAGTAACTCGTTACCGTTATTTTTTCTAAAAAGTAACTCGTTACCGTTACTCGTTACCAATTTTAAAAAGTAACTCGTTACCGTTACAGTTACTAAAAAGTAACGAATCGTTACAATTTCCGTTACTTTTTTACAATACAAACTAATAAATTATTTTGCATAAGAAAAACTTTTAAAAAATTGTAAGCAAGATTTCATTCAAGGTTTATTACAAAATAAATGATTAAATTTTATCGAAATTCTTTATTAATTTTTAATAAAATTTGTTGCTCCATAGTATCATCATTTAAATGCCCTCTTTGTGGTGTTAATACAGAGCCACCGATGCTAAACATTCTTTCTACAGATGCACTGCTTGGTAGAGCTGTATTATATTTAATAAAAAGTTTTTTAAGTTTTGGATAGTCGTTTAACATTTCTATATTACAATTATTTGATTTTAAAAACCGTTGCAATTCTTCTTGTTCAGATTCATTTTGCACCGTTTTTTGCTCAAAAATGAAAAAATCATCGTGATCGTCAGATTTTCCAGCTTTTGAAGAATTTTCAGTTGATCGGATTCCCAATAAATCCTCCAAGTAATTTTCAGCACGTTTTCTTTTTTCTCCGGTTAACCAGTTTAACTTAAATTTTGGATGTAAACATGCTGCTATTATTAATTCTTTTGTTTCAAATATTGTAAGAAATCTAAAATCAAATATAGTAAATTAAGCGACATTGTTTGTTTTATTGAAATTAATACTCTTGAATCAATAGTTTAAAATAAAATAATATTTTTCAATTAAATCCTTATTTAAAATTAAATAACATATGTATTAATCATATTAATAAGTTACCTTTTATTTAAACCTTGCTGAATAGCTTCAACTAATGAATGGCAATCTATAAGGTCAGATTTATTGAGATTTTCTAATTTTCATTGCAAGGTACTTAGAACTGGTAGTAAATGAGAGCTCTGCTTTTCCGAAAAGATAAAGCTCTCATTGGATATCGCGCGTCGCGTCATCGCACTGGTCTGCAAGAGCCATAAGTTGATCAATCACATTCAAGCATTTTTACAACATAATAAGAATGCTAATTGGTCGATTTGCTTACGGCTTTACAGTTAAGATAAAAATTTTATCACGCACAATAGCAAGAATAATATCTTAAATAAATCAAAAAATTTGAAAAAAGTAACGATAAAAGTAACTGTTAAATTCGTTACTCGTTACCGAAAAATGTAACGAAGTTACTTTTTCCGTTACAAATAAAATTTGTAACGCTATTACCGTTACAGTTACCGAAAAAAAGTAACGGTAACGGCGTTACAAGTAACGCGTTACTTCCCAACCTTGGATGATTCCCTTGGGAAGTCTGACAGCCATAAAGAGAAGAAGAAGAAGAAGGATCTCCTTGGACCCGCGCCTTAACGGGTGCCTATTTTTGAGAATTTTATACTTGTATATAAACATATGTATATATATATGTTTAAATTATAGTTAAAATTATACGTACAGTTAAATATTGTATGTTGATTAATAATAATAGTTGAATAATAGGTAACAGAGTGAACAAATACGCAAGATGTAAGACAAGCTTTCCCGCATAACGCTTCTTGGTGAATGATGCAATGAATAACGGGAAATTTTAAATTTTGCTGCCTGATTAGACCGAGGAATTCATTTTGTGAGCCAGTCATTGCTTTGGCACCATCAGTTACTATAGCCGAACATTTTGTAAAGTCTACATTAAATTCTTTGAGAGTGTTTTCTACTGCTCTGAAGATATCAAGACCCGTAGTTGTGCCATGCAATGCAACTAAATCTAAAAGCTCCTCGACACATGAGAAATCGTTGTGGACGATTCGAGTAAAAATACTCAATTGGCTCACGTGTCGATTATCGGTGCTTTCATCAAGACACAATGAAAAGTATGAACAAGTCGCTAACAAGGATTTTAACTTATCTTTGATAGAAGACGCAATATTATTAATTCTACGCCCTACTGTTTGAATACTAAGCGGAATGCTCGCAGCTTCGTCAACAGTTAATCTATTGTCAAAGGATTTTACTGCCTCAACGATGCATTTTTTTACGAATTCGCCATCAGCGAATGGCTTCGAATATTTTGCAATAAGAAAAGAAATAGCGTACGATGCAGCTACAGCTTTTTCATTATCATGACCAGCGTTAGAAATTAATGTATCCTGACAAATGCTATCACCTTCCTGATAAACTAATTTTAATCCTTCAAGTATTTTTAATTTTTCCTGACATGCATAATTTGAATATTCTCCGGAATGTTTGATTCTATAATGTCTTTCGAGAATGTACTTTTTTACAATAGAAGGCTCATAACCACATAAAAGACAAATTGTCCGATTGCGAACAAATGCGAAAAAAATATCCTACCAAACCTTAAGGTATCGTTGCTCGTATCTCTGCTTACTTGAATCAGCCATCCTTCAGATTTTTGATGAAGAATTAAATATGAACAAGTCAATGAACTAACTATACTTATTATATTAACTTGAACTGAGCACTCTTTCGAAGCAAGACGTTATGCTGACACACGCTTTAAAACAGATAACAATCGGTTAAAACAATTGCAACGAATTACCAGCGCGCGCAGGATAAATTAATTTGATCTATTTGTATAAATGTTATTTTTCCCAAATGAAATATATCAAAACAGACAGACGCTCTTGTTTGAGAGATACATCATTATCTTCATTGATGCGAATAAGTTCTTCAAATATCCAGATAGATATTCCATCCATCATCGAATCATGCGAACGACGTAACCGTACAAAATTTTAATTTAATAAATTTTAAAATTGTTTATATTCTTTTCATTTTGTTATTTCGTCCTTTAGTTGGTGGCTATTTTTCGTTATTCTTCTTCTTTAGTGGACTAGGCCTACACGGAAAACCACTAAAAAAAAAACGCGTCAACAATAGTACCTCATAGGTGACGTAGAAACCTATTGCTAAAAATATAATAATTATAATTATGTTATTCTAATTTATACAATGACATCATATACTGGGGATATCCAACAGTCCATAACTTAAATAATATCGTTCATAAGTATTTCGTGCTTTTAATAAAAGCGTCTTTTATAAAACTTTAAATTTATAATTATTTATTAATTTATATATCGACAAGAGTTTCCGCGCGCGAGACATTTAACAAATTTGATCTATCGAATATATATTAATAATATTTTAGAATTATTATATCGTAAATGTAATTAATAATCGAGTATTGAAACTTTGTTCTTGAATTAATTATTTAAAAAAATTCTAAAGAGATCGCGTTTAAAACATTGATATTTGGCAGTAAGGGGGTACGGAACCGTTTCGCGGTACAGATGCACCGTACCTGAAAATTGGCCGAAATGTGCAGATCGTGGCATGCACTGATATAAGTAAAGAAAGCTAATGTTACGTCCTGGCAACTCCACGATTCCTTCCTTTCGCAATGTTGCGGCAACGATAATCGATCGGTGATAAAAATAAGTCGTTCAGTAAATAGAGCATCTTGCGCCACGCATTTCTTTAAACATCTAGTCACTTGTCAATATCAATATCTATGAACAACCGTGGGAAAGACGCGAGAAACCGGTGACGAAACCGCGCCAGTCGCCTAAAAATAAACAAAATCAGTAGATACCCTCGAAATAGAATTTTCCAACGGAAGAATAAATCGATATCGAAAAAATAATAAAATTTCCCCTAAGAAAATATCCGACAAACGTAACTAAACCAATAATGATGAAACTCCTGTGACGACATATCCAGTAACGACGGTGCTGGGGGAGTCCCGGTAGGCAACCACCACGGAATCCGCCCGTCGGGTGAAGGCTCTCTTGGCTGAGGCGTCTTGGGTCGCCCGTGACTCTCGTCGGACGATGAAAGGATTATGGGCGAAGCCGGTCGTCGTTCTGTCATTTCTCCAGTCGTTGGCGAAGGCTCCAATTTTGCTTCTCCCTTGCTCCGCTGCCTCGTTGCTCCTGCGTCGATCCTCCCTGGATGGGAACTGCGGCGTTGCGTCAGGAGTCGTCGTAGATGAGTGCTGGAGGTGATGCGCACACTCCTCGGCTTTTGTGGTGGTGCGTTAGGTAGCGTAGAGGATGAACCCGAGTCGGAGCGTTTGACGCTGATGGCGAGACGGCGCCTGAGCTGTGGCGCTTGGCGTCCGGTGCAGGCGAGGACGCGCCGGAGCGTGGGCGCTGGGCGCCAGCTGAAGGCGAGGATGCGCCTGAATTGGGGCGCTTAGCGCCAGGCGATGGCGAGGATGCGCCGGAGCGTGGGCGCTTGACGCCAGCCAAAGGCGAGGATGTGCCGGAGTCGAGGCGCTTAGCGCCAGGCGATGGCGAGGATGCGCCGGAGCGTGGGCGCTGGGCGCCAGCTGAAGGCGAGGATGTGCCTGAGTCGAGGCGCTTAGCGCCAGGCGATGGAGAGGCAGCGCCTGTATTCCTCCTCGCTAGGAGGTGCAGAGGCGTCGGCCTGGTTCGCTGGCGTATGCCGATTTCTCCTTCCAGAGGAGAAATATTCTTCTGGATCTTCGTCTTGGCTGCTCTTGATCTCCTTGTTGACGTAATTCGGGCGACTAGGCGCCGTGTTGTAATGGTAAATGTAGCGAGAAATGCGCTAATTAATGATCGTCCTGACTCCACGGGGGGCCTGCTTATCTTCCCTGCGGGTTGACTTTTACTTACGGAAAAGCGTACCCGGCGTATGCCGCCTAGCGGAGGTGCCCGGTACTAGCTGTGCGCGGCGTATATGTAGCCGCCTGAGCGTCTTTCGGCTCCCGAGTTAGCTAGCCCGGCGCGCGCCGCGCAGCGGCGGCGCCCGTACTATCGGTGCGGCCGCTTATGCATTTGTACGATTGAATTTTCGTCGCCATAGTGCGATTGAATTTTCATCGCCACAGACGGTAAGACCCTTTCTAATCAGATCACGTGCGCAAGACAAAATCTAATGCCCAACTGATATCGAGATCACCAATCGACGATCGCCACGGGTAAAAATTCGAAAAGTAGGAGAAACACCCTGCCTAATGAGGGCACTGGCATAATTTTTAATTCGTTAGAGACTTGGAAGATTCCCACTCTTAGAAATTAGAATACACCCCTAAAAAAGAGATATAAAAAGAGGACCCAAAGGGCCATTCACTCTCTCTTGCTTACCACTTCACTTACTTAGCACTTGCTTTATTCACTTAATTCTGTGCGTGCATCTTCAGTTAACATAATTCTCATTAAGTGCCGTGGCACCGCGAAAACTACAAGAAAAAATTATACCAGTGCACTCATCGCCTGGCTAATCTGGAACCCGGCAACCCGGCACATTAAGAAATTCCACACCTTCACCTACGAAACAAAAAGTAAGTCACATTCATCCAATTTAATTTGCGCTATTAACCCTCGTGAGATATAACGCATTACGTATATTATATTAACGCTGGTTTTCATAGTGAAAACCAGATCCGGCAGTCCAAGCCAAACGGTCATTCGCAGGAGTCAGAGGACTCGAACGTCGGTAAAATGCCGATTCTGCGCTACTCGCAATAACAGTGCAACAACAATATCTGTTAGACCCACTCTTCCCCTCTCGCCTAACTACCCCTCCCCCAGCTACTCCCCAATCTACTTCCCCGAAGTCACCGAACTTCCGCTTTCCCCTCGTTCATTCTCCTCTCTATCTACTGTCCTCCTTAACAATTCACCCCCAACTTCCCCGCACCTTTCAGAGTCGGAATTCGACCAAGCGATAGAAGAGTTTTGCAACGAATTGCCCGACCTGGAAGCCGACTCATCTTACCAAGATTAACCAAACCTAAAAATTCCCCCTTCTCTCTTTCTCCCTCCTTCATACCGCATCCTCTTACTCACTCTCACACATACACACACATGTTTTAATTTTTTTTTATTTATCATTAAACCTTTATATTGTATTAACCAGTCAGAACCTAAAATTTAACGGTAGAGACTTTCCCTCGTCATTCTGACTGATGCCCTCCGTACCAGTGTAACACCCGCGGAGCGATAAGCTCAACCACACACAATCACTCACACTCACACGATAAATGTAAGCACTTCCTACATATATATTATATATCATGTATTCGAACTTTTATTTTTATAATGAATAAAATTATATTTTTTATTAATTAAACATTTCTTAACCCCTCTCTCGTTCCCAGTACGAAAGATCGCACTAGGTCCCATCCCGCGTAAAAGGGATTAAATTCCCTGACCGAAAAGGGACCACCGAACGAACGTCTGAATAAACAGCGTAATAGCGATCCGAACGGTCGTTTACCTGCTTTGCGGACCTATCAGTTCGTTCGACCCGATTCCGAACGCTACGAGACGTTTAACTTCGGGAAAATAAAAGATAGTTGTTGCGCCCTTTCGTCGACTCATCCTTCCTCGAGTCTGGACGTAACACTAATTTAAATTTTATTTACAAAATTAATTATGAAAAAAATTTATTCTAATATCTTTTGTAAATAATTATTATAAAATTATTTTACATTTACTTTCTTAGTAATTTTTTTAAATTGGAGAAAAACTGTCAAAAACATTTTTTGAATTGAGATTATAAAATTCCTGAGTTTATAAAAAAATAAAATAAAATGACTTATTTAATGTTTAAATTTATATTTATTTATATCGTTTTACTTCAATTTAAATTAATATTAAATTTTATTTACTTACATCTTTTTTATATAATTATTTAATGATGTATACATATTAGAATCTATATATATATATGTACATGGTCACAAACTTCATATACATAATGCATTCTAGAAATAAAATAGTCAAAAATTCTAATACAAAAATATGAAGATTGCAATAATTTTTGAATTATGTGATTAAAATTCGCTAATAATATTGTATACAATTCATATCCAAGCTTTATACACATACTGATCTGTCATCTCCTATTGCTAACAGATAAAATAAATAAATAAATTTATACAAAACTTGGTCAAATAATAATATAATAATTAATCAATAATTGAAATTATTATTGAACAAAAAATTAAATATTTTACGTACAAGTATAGTTTGATATCAGCTAATTGCATAACATAATACTCATACACATAAAAAATAATAAAATCAGCTGTGCAATAAAAATCAATATTACCTGATTTGTAAAATCAGTAACAAATGACAGATCAGTACACGTATATATGTAGTTACGGATCTGAATGCGCGAGATGTATGCGATATTATAGTAAACTTTGGGGGGGGTCATTTATAACTCAAAACATTACAACTAAAAAATGTTTGTATTTCAATTTTTGACCCTGTTTTATCCCTAGAATACATAATTGTACGGAGGTGGCGAGACAAGCTATGTATATTGTGTGTGTGTGTATATATATACTGGGTGGCCCATTTTAATCCATCCAATCGAATATCTCAAAAACCAAGTCCGGAAGAGAAAAATGTTTCAGACAAAAGTTGTTTGGTTTCGAAGGGGCCATAAGATGGTACCATTGGTTTGACCTTGAAGAGTCATTTGAAGGTCACGTGAAGGGGTTTCTATTTAAGATTTTAAAATTGACCTTCACATGACCTTCAAATGATTTTCCAAGGTCAAATCATTGTCACTATCTTATGGCACCCTTGAAGCCACACAACTTTTGTTTGAAACATTTTTCTCTTCCGGGCTTGGTTTTTGAGATATTCGACTGGATGGATTAAAATGGGCTATCCAATATATATATATATAAGTAATACCGAATATATTACATAAATCTCTGAAAAATAAGAACGCAGACTTTTGCTTATTTTGATTTTTTATTGAAAATTTATTATATTTGTATTTTATAATAGTAGTTAGTGCAGTAGTTAGTTAGCCAGAGGCGGTTAGTTCGTGAGCTGGTTGTTTTAAGAATATTTAACACCAAATGCGTTTTGCATGTTCGCTTTGGTTAAAAAATATATGCCAGAGGCGATCAATTCGTGAGCTGGTTGTTATTTCACACTAGATGCGATGTGCATATGTGTTAAAAAATTTATGCCAGAGGCGATCAATTCGTGAGCTGATTATTATTTCACACTAGATGCAATGTGCATGTGTGTTAAAAAATTTATGCCAGAGGCGATCAATTCGTGAGCTGGTTGTTATTTCACACTAGATGCGATGTGCATGTGTGTTAAAAAATTTATGCCAGACGCGATAAATTCGTGAGCTGGTTGTTATTTCACACTAGATGCGATGTGCATGTGTGTTAAAAAATTTATGCCAAAGGCGATCAATTCGTGAGCTGGTTGTTATTTTACACTAGATGTGATGTGCATGTGTGTTAAAAAATTTATGCCAGAGGCGATCAATTCGTGAGCTGGTTGTTATTTCACACTAGATGCGATGTGCATATGTGTTAAAAAATATATGCCAGAGGCGATCAATTCGTGAGCTGGTTGTTTTGCATGTGCATTATGCTGGTTATAAAATATTTTAGAGGAATTTATGTTGTTAAAACATTTTATTGTATTATATAACTAATTTTTATAACACTTAGATAAAAAAATGTATAAACAAAAGACTGTACTTATTTTTCAGAGGTTTATTTTTTTTCAAAAATATACTAAATTATATATATAATATATATTATTATTTATAATATTTTATTTCTGTAGCTATGTTTTAAAAAATATTCATCCATTAATTTTTCTTTACAGGCGAAAATTATTGAAGCTAACCCAAGAGGCAAATGACTCCCGGCACACTAGCATTACTGAGGGTACTAACGAATCTAAAAATTTGCAAAAATCGGTTGAAGTACTTCCCGATATAATGGATTCGATAATTAGTACCCAAAGAACGCAGTGCCTCGAGTCAACTTCAAATACAGGTATGTGTGAAAATGTTGAATTTTGCGAAGATAACAATAATTTTGTTATCGAAAAGAGTCTTCTGGATACAAATCGTATCCAGAAAAACATGCCTGAAGGCCGTCGCATTGTCGACATTGGTTTTCTGTGGAATGAAATCCACAGAACCTTTGATAATCATATGCAAGGAATAGAGTGCCAATTTAAAGATTGGAAACTCATAAATTTTCATCGCCGTGGGTTAATGACTCAGTTGTTCTTCAAATGCCAAATGTGCAAATATGAAGCCAACATCTGATCAGAACCCACAGAGCCGGAAACAATGGACACTAATACGGCTGCTGTAACAGGAACTGTTACAATGGGAATTGGTTATGCCCAGCTCGAAGAGTTGTGTGCAGCCATAAATGTTCCTTGCATGTCCGAGCAAACCTGTATCAAATATAGGGAAAATTTAGTCGATGACTTTAAAAAAACAGCCATGGAAGAGATGAAAATGGCTGGCGAAGTTGAAAAGCAACTCGCTCTCGAGAGAAACGAAGTTATAAACGGTATTCCGTACATAACAGTCGTAGCGGATGGTAGTTGGATGAAGAGATCGTATGGCAATGCGACTCTCTTTCCGGTATTGGAGCCATAATTGGTTACCGCACCAGAAAGATTCTCTTCGTCGGTATCCGCAATAAATTTTGCACGCTATGTGATGTAGCAAAGCAGAAAGGTATCGAACCAAGAGTTCACAAATGCTATAAAAATTTTGATCGCAATGCGAGCTCTACAAGCATGGAGAGCGATGCCATCGTAGAAGGTTTTAAATGTAGCCTCAAAATGCATGGACTGATATATAAAACAGTTGTTGCCGATGGTGACAGTAGCGTATATCAGGCCATTGTTGATAACAAAACCATACCATGAACATATGGTGACTGTCAAAAAAATTGAATGCACCAATCATTTGCTTCGCAATTTGTGCAAAAAGCTGAAAGGTGCGGCAGAGATGACTCAGCCAAAAATGTGTAGACAGCGTGGCTTTGTACAGGTGCGAAATGTTGTAAAATGCAATATTTTAAAAATACGAAAAGAGGTAATAGAGTCAGCCGCTCGACAAAGAAAAGAAAGGCAACCTCTACATTGTCTGGCTATGGAATTGCAGAAAGATATTTTGAATATTCCTAGTCATGTTTTTGGCGAACATAAGCGATGTGAAGCATGCGGTATATGCAAAGAGAATTGCAATGAGATAAAGAAAAATTATGTACCGTTTCTAAAATTACATGGTTTCTATCCAAAAATAGAGACTGCTGTCATGTATCTCAGCGCTTACTCCGAGAGCTTATTGTTAAATTTAACAAATAACCCTGCAGAATCGTTCAATTCGATAATCTGCAAAGAAATTGGCGGAAAACGTATTAATTTTGGTAAACGAGGCTCCTACGATGCTAGAATTGCAGGAGCAGTTGTTCAATATAATACGCAACAAGTACTTACACAATTACATCAAAGCATGTGTAAGATTGTTCCGCCTATTGTCGAGAATCTGGAAAAGCGACGACAAATAAAAGTTGCAAAAACCAGAGAATCTCGAGAAGCGCAGGGAAGGCAAAGAAAATTCAAACGAGAATCAGCAACAGATTGTTATTACGGTCCGCAGTCGCAAAGGCCGGAACACCCATCCGCTATATTCGAGCAACTGCGACTAAGTCATATAGAAAAGTTGTTCGAAAATGGAAAAAATTGGCAAACAATTGAATTCGAGACCAGAAATCAATATAAGTCCGAATTATGGTTATCATTGAGACGTGAAATGTTGACAGCATCCAATTTTGGAACTGTATGTCGCATGAGACCGACAACATCTTGCGCATTGACTGTAAAAAACATTTTATATTCTCCGTCTATTGATACCGAAGCCATGAAATATGATCGCGATAAGGAAGATGTAGCAAGGAAAGAATTAGCCATGAAATTAAATAAAGAAATAAAACCTTGCGGATTGTTCATTGATAATGAAAATCCATTCTTGGGTTCTTCCCCTGATGGACTTATTGAAGAAAATGGTCTTGTGGAAATTAAATGTCCTCTGTCGGCTGAGCATTTGACAGCAGAAGAAGCCATAAAGACATTGCCTTTTTTAAAAGGTATCTTTGATAAAAAAGATCCACATAAAATGAATCGGAATCACCGATATTTTTATCAAGTTCAAGGCCAATTGAACATAATAGAGCAAGAATATTGCATTTTTGCTGTTTGGACGCCAAAAAGCATAAAAATATTGCACATTAGTACAGACAATGAGTTCTGGAAAAATGAAATGCTGCCTTTTCTAACACGTTTCTACTATGGATGCATGCTTCCAGAAATCGTGGATAGTCGGCATAATAGGCATATGCCAATCAGAGATCCGTTATATATAACAGAAGCTAAAGAAAAAGCAGCTAAAGAAATAATTAGCCGAAAAAATATTCGACAAAATATAATAGAAAATGAAGATCTTCTCGAGAAAAGAAAGCGATTTAAATCTAATGTTTTGCCTATAGAAGCAGCAAATACTGCTATTGCTGCTGCTATGGATATAGAGGAAGATGATGATTGTACCATAGTTAGTTATTCAAATAACAAACATGATATTACGAAAGACGATATGGAGAGACATGAAAAAATTTTAAATTTGATTGCTTCTCTCTCTATCGTGAAAGATAATATCTTGCCTATAGATAGCAAAATAAGCGACGAATCATTAGATCGATTTTTACGCGTCGTAAGAGAAACTTCCGACTTTGAAACGCAAAGTGTCCGATATCTGGAGTTCCCTCATATGATTGCAGCCAGTGATAGTAACAAAAGCTTACAAATCATTGGAGGGAATTGTAGTGATCACTGGCGATGTATTTTCTTTAATGGCACCAAACTTTGCGTATATGATAGCCTCCCCGACTGTACATACGATAAGTTGGTAGCTAAGGAGAAAAACTATATACATCTACGTTATCCTACAATAAAGCAAGATAACATTATTTTTGAAAAAGTTCAAACACAACCTGATGGCATAAGTTGTGGGATTTATGGTGCAGCTTTTGCCACAACTATAGCTTTAGGAGGCAATCCTTGTGAACAAAAATACTCCAAGAATGTAAAATGCATGAGAGAACACTTCTTTAAAATCATAGAAGGTAATAAACTGCTGCATTTTCCAATGTGTTTAGGACCACCCGCCCCCTCCCAAGAAATAGTGCAGAAGCCAGTTTCCCGGGAGAGGGGGGGGGGGAAACCAAGTAACCGGGAAGATCACCCGGTGGGGTTTTAGTCAGTAGGAGTCTGACATAACCCTGGGTCCTTCCTCGAGAACCCAAGGTATCCATGAGGATTTCCCCATCGTGACTAAAAAAAAAAAGGATTATTACTGCATTCAAAAAATGTATCGTGATACTCGTAAAATCATAACTCGATTGCAAATCATAATTGGAGAAACGACAAAAATTGTATATTGGTTGCGGTCTCACGGGAATGGACGATGGAGGGGTCCATTCTATATTTGCAATATTTAGAATATTGTAAAAATATATTATTGTAAATCTATTACATATATATAAAACACATTTATCTACACAATCAAAAAAATTTATATATAAATATAATATATATATGTATACATTGTTGTACATATAACCGTTATTATATATTATAATACATATATATGTATTGTGCCATTGTATGTATGTATGTATGTATGTATATACAGGGTGTTCCATTTTAAAGGACCCACTCAAATATCTCAGAAACACTGCGTTAAATCGAAAAATGTTTCAAACAAAAGTTGTGTGGCTTCAAGGGTGCCATAAGATGGTGACAATGATTTGACCTTGGAAAATCATTTGAAGGTCATGTGAAAGTCAAATTTAAAATCTTAAATAGAAACTCCCATTTTTTATTTAGTATTCTTGTAGCTGACATCGAGAGCTTTCCAAAACACTATAATAAAGTATTTTTTCATTAAGTACTTTTTGAGTACTATTTTATATTTTAATCTGACATATTTTGATATAAAAAATTAAATATCTCGTAAAATATTTAGTTTTTGATAATCTTACCGTAATACTTCTATGTACAGAATAATGAGACAAATCAATTAGTATAAAAAAAAATTGTTTTTAAGAAAATTATTTACAATGTATTTTTTTAAACAATTATTTGTTTTTTTTGGCACTAATTAATTTGTCTTATTATTCTGTACATAGAAGTATTACGGTGAAATTATCGAAAACTGAATATTTTACGAACCGTTTCGCGGTACAGATGCACCGTACCTGAAACAGAGCGCCGCGCGCTTGGTTACGGTTGCTAGGTGAGGATCTCAAGACGCAAGGGGGGCGCGATAGGCGTTGACTCTCGGAAATCGGCCGAAATGTGCAGATCGTGGCATGCACTGATGTAGGGAGACGAGAATAGAAAGAATAAAAGTTGAGCAAATAAAAAAATATAATAATGGGAATAAATGAATAAAAGAATATAATAATGAACGAGCTGAAAGAGAGAAAGAGAGAGAGAGAGAAGGGCGAGTGAACGCGTAAGTGAATATGCGAGAAGCATGAAGCTAAGCGATTCGCGATACGTAATAGATAGCGAGCGAGCGATTAAAAAGAGACAGAGCGTTTGATCGAGAGAGAAAAGATACTGCAATAATGTAAGTGTGTACATGTATATTACTCTCATACGCATGAAAGAAACAAAGATGGTACGATTATGTTTGTCCTTGTCATATAAGATTGCAGCTCCGTCTATCACGACATCACGCAACTAATCTACTGCTTTGTTTTACTCTTGAGCCTCCATCTCGCACACACACATATGCACGAAAATTTTATTTTGCAAAATCTATTTTATAAAGCTTCTAAACTCACTTCTCTAAGTTCACTTATACTCTTTGATGAAATGCCGAGTGCGGAGTTTACTGATTAGGCACGTGTAGATTACAAATTTGTTATATTAAGTAAATGTTGACGCAGAAACCGATAACAAAACTGTAATTTTCTCATTTTTTTTAACTTTTCATATGAAATGTTAAACTCCGCACTCCGTTATTATGTGTACCTTAATTGTGATAAAGGATTTGTTGATATCTATAATCAACAAAAAGATTTTGCAAAATAAAGAATATTCGCGTTCTGTCGGTAATATTGGATCCCCTTAAAGAACGTGAACTATTTTTAATATTAGATTTTTAGTATTGGCAGTAAATAACAGAACCCAATCTTCATTTATATTTAAATTTTAAAATTTGCTCCTTGAAACGTACGAAAAATATCCCTAACACATCCTATAGAAATCCTTAGAATGTTCCACAGGATCTCCCTGGATTCTCCAGAGGTTAGTATTCGGCTATCATTTACTCTTTCTCAGGACATCCTTGTGCTGTCTGGGATATGCATTTAACAGTTTAATCTAAAATGAATCTTGTATATCAATTTTTCATTCTGGGGAAGTCATGTTTTCGTTACGAAAATATGTTCTTAAAATAAAGAGTGGATGATATAAAAAGATTGAAAAAGTTTAAAAAACCAACATATTATATGCCTTCATTTTAAGGAAGTCATGTTTTCATTACGACATTTTCATTAAGACATGTCCTTAAAAAGATTAATGGATAACATGAAAAACTTAAAAAAAATATAAGTTAAATAAAAAAGTTCTTATATAAAATTTTTTGTAAACTTGATTTATAGCAAAGAGAGAAAATGTTTCTTAAAAATAAACATTTTTAAATATTCTTTTAGTGAAACTGATATCTGATTTTGGGAATAAAAAAGTTTATTTCTTATATATATATATATATATATATCCCGAGCAGCACATATTGGTTGACCAACGGTTGGCTTTTAATCGGAAGCATCGGCAGTTGGGAAAACAATGTTGGACCGATATTGTTAAAATGCTACAATCCGATGAATCAGTTAGACAGCTTTTTTTTTATTTATTTGATACGAATGAAAAGGCATTGTTGTGTTTCTTTGTAAATTTTAACTATTTTAAAATCTGTCTGCAATATTTTTAACTATTTTAGTATACATTATTAATCGATTGACGACGCAATACCAACCGTTTGTTGAATGACGTTTAGCCGACGTTAGACCAACCAGACAATAATTTTTCTCAAGGATGATATATATGCATATTTAAGAAATTTCTTTGATACATGAGTGGCGCTGAGCGCACACAGACATGGCTCCTCTTTGCATGCATACCCCTTCATCTTCGTTGTGACGGGGCCGCGTACCGCGTACATCGCAACCGCCATTCGGATCGTTTTATGGGTGCTTGTGTTAGTGCGTGGTATTGCATTTCAAACAATTTAGACGAGGATGGACGTTTAATAATTAAAATAAGAAAAAGAAGAATTGTGCTCTTGTTTGGATTACAAGTGAGTAACATTTTTATTTGTTTGTATAAAGATATTTATGGTATTTACAGTTAACAACGGAAAGTAATTCTTAACCTAAAATAATCGTGTTTGCTTGGCAGAAAATTATATTAGGAAGTTAAACGTAGCATCAAAAATATAGTCAGTATAAAATCGTTCAATAATTTCGTTGACTTTTCTGAAATACTTGAAGTACTTAATTATTAGTAAAAAATTATTAATAATTATAAATAATTATTAATAATTTTTTATTATAGTATTTCTATATTCTTCTAATCTTTTCTTTGGCAATTTCTAATAGATGTGTCATTGTTATAGTTATTATTATCCTATATGTATTATCATCTGAATATGATGCATATTCATAATTAATATCACGTAATTTCTAATTGATTATCTATTTTTATTGTAGAACTAAAAATGGCACACAGAGCCCGGAAGTATAGAGAAATTAAGAAAAGGGTCAAAGTCCATATGAAAGAATTTTTAAAGGAAGATAGCGAGGGAGTAAAAATTGCAATGGAATCATACTTAAAAGATGTCACTTATCAAAGAAATAACACAAACGATTTCTATCAATTGATTGATAATAATAATGAAAATATAGATAGTAATAATTATCATTTATATGAAAATTGTGTGAATGATTTAAAAAGTGATTCTGATGATACTAATGATTATTGTGAAAATCTTAATAGTAATTTCGATAATGAATCTGCATCATTTTCAAATGACAATATGTCACAGAGTAATAGTGATACATCTATAAAAAGTGAAATACAAAAATGGTGCATCAAAGAAAATATTAAGCATTCATCGATAAACAAGTTATTAAAAATTCTGAAAGTACACACAAATATTGAAAATCTTCCCAGAGATGCACGTACCCTATTAAAAACAAGTAGGACAACACTTGTAAGAAAGTTAGGCAGTAGTGGTGATTTGCATTATATCGGTATCATTCCCAATTTACAAATGAAGCATAAATATTATGGCGACACTATTCAATTGACTTTTAATGTTGATGGAATACCTATATATAAAAGTTCCTCGAAGCAATTTTGGCCAATACTTTGCTATGTTATTGATAAACAATATCAGTATGAGCCATTTTTAGTTTCTTTGTTTCTTAGTGAAAGTAACCCAGAACCAATTACTGATTATTTTGAAGACTTCGTACCAGAACTCAAAAAATTATATGAAAATGGATTTTTCCATGACAGAAGTCAAATGGAATTTAAAGTTGTAATCAGAGCTTTTATCTGTGACACTCCAGCACGTTGTATGATCAAATGTTGCAAGTTATTTAATGCATATTCAGGTTGTGACCGATGTGAACAAGAAGGTGTATATATAAATCATAGAATGACATTTCTATTACAAAATGCACCATTACGTACTGATGAAAGTTTTGCTTCAATGTCAGATCCAGATCATCATAAGTCAATATCTCCTCTGTCAGAATTAAATATTGGGTTAGTTTCCCAAATTCCTTTGGATTACATGCATTTGGTTAACCTTGGATGCATGCGTAAGCTTCTAATTATGTTATTAAAAGGAGATCTACGTGTTAGATTATCAACTAATTCTATTCACTGCATCTCCAATGAATTAATTGCTCAGAGAATGCATTTCCCAATTGAGTTTCAAAGGAAACCACGTAGCTTAAAGGAAATTGCATATTGGAAAGCATCAGAATTTCGGCAATTTCTTTTGTATTCTGGAATAGTTGTTTTAAATAACCATGTTCCTTTCGCAATTTATAAACATTTTTTGTTACTACATGTAGCTTCCACTATCTTATGTAGTACGAGTTTAATTGTACATTATCTTAATTTTGCTTCCGATTTGTTGAGATCCTTTGTTAATCACTGATCTACATTATATGGTGCTGACACAGTTGTTTATAATGTTCATTGTTTAACACATTTAACAGCTGATGCAAAGAAATATGGCATTCTTGACTCATTTAGTGCTTTCCCTTTTGAGTCCTTTCTTTTTCAGTTAAAAAGACTTTTGAGAACTTCTAATCAACCATTACAGCAAATAGTGAAAAGGCTGTCAGAGAGCTCACATGTATTAGTTGCAGGAAACAAAAAACTATTACATGATTACACAAAAGATAAAAAATTTCGCTATCATGTTGTATTAAATTCAAGGCATTCAGATGGACCTCTGACTGATTTTCCTTGTCATGTACAACAATTCAGGAAGGTGAAAAGCACTGCCTTCACTTTATCAACGTTTTCCGGGAATAACTGTGTCAGCATGAAAGACAATAATATTGTAGTAATTTACAATTTTGTCGAATTGAATAAGGATATATATATTATTGGATTAAAATATTTGCAAATAGAAGATATGTACAGTTATCTGTGTTCTTCATCACTTTTGAAAATATTTAAAGTTTCATCGCTATCCAAACAATATGAAGTTTGGAATATCAGCTCTGTTTTCTGTAAAAATGTTCTTTTGAAACAGTCTCTTTTCTCGATATGTCTTCCTCTTCTGCATACACCGTAAAAAAAGAAAGGTATAAGATTATATCTTTCTTGTTATAATATCTACAATTATATAATATTTTAATATTTATGTTTTCTTTTTATTTATAGATAAAAATGTTTTCTGTAGTGGATTTTCCTGACGAAGAAAGTTGTGAAGTGATACCAACTTCCTGGTTAACTGATGGAAATCATAAAACATTCTATCCTCAATATAAAGGAACTCGATTTTGGAAGGCAGTTACAACTTTCGAAACACCAAAATCATGTTGGAAAACACATTCATGTCGAGTTTTGTATCAAACAGGTTAATGTTTTTTTAAAATAGACTTTTAATAATAACTGTTAACATATTTTCAAAATTTAAATTTGACTTTTATTTTATTATCTCTTTTCTCACGGGAATTGAAAGCTCAGTTTGATATGAAACTAATTAGTATAATTTATAGATCTCTTAACAAAAGCTAAATCAAAAAGAGATGGATATCATTTAGATACTGATGAAATTCAAACAGGCACGGAGGTAATCGAAAACAAAATAAATAAAAGAAAACGCTTTCCAAATCAGCGTTATGCATCAAAATCTGCATCTGAAATATCATCTGATGAAGCATCTTTATCCAGTGAAAATGATGATAAGATAGATAGAAATCGAAATTTTATTTCAAAGAACAAGTTTCAATGTCGAAAAAAAAGCAAACCTTTACCTGTACTAGAACCTATTAAATTATCGACTAGTAATGATAATATCCAAAGTAAATTACATAACACAAATGTTTTTATGTTTTTAGTAAAGTATAGAATATTTTGATAACCTCTGACTTATGTTTATAGATATCGATAAAGAAATGAGTTCGCATTCTTCTGTACTTAAGACAGCGGCAAGAGTAGCAACAACGTCAGAACCGCGAGCAAATACAAGTTTATCTGAAGGTAAAATAAGCTTTTACTATTGTTCAGGAGAAAATCAATACTTACTATTACAAACATTAAAATGCTAATAATCAAACATGCTTTCAGGTCAAATCACAAAATTTGTTATTACATTTGAAGATATTAAGTATGACATAGGTAGCATAAAAAAAGACATCAAATGTATAAAAAACAAACTGTTCAGACAACATTACAGAAGAAAAGTTACCTGAGGAAACAGAGACTCTTATATCTGCCTTATCACTGAGAAATCTTTCAACTTTCAATGAACTTCTGAAATAAAAATCTGTCTTTGCACTTTACGTAAGCATCAATTATATATGTTGATTTATGTTGTTCTTTCTTAAAATTGTAAAACCTTTATGTTTTGTTTTTCTAAAGTGTTTGCATTTCGTTATAAGAAAAACGAAAACTTTTCCGTTATTCATGGCTATCTTCAAAGAAAATTAGCTAAAAAATTAAAGATGATTTTATTTTTGTTCTTAGGTAAATCATTTTCGCCGCCTTGGAGGAACTTCGCAAGCGGATCACACACGGAGAATTTTCAGAAGGATTGTTCATAATGAATTAGCACAAAAATTAAACTGGGCAGGAAGAGGAGCGAAAACAAGTCTTCAATCTTTTGATGCCGTATGCCAACTCATTCTTAGTAAGCCTACAATTACGATTCTTGAAAATAAATTGTGATGCAATTTTCATATTGTAAAATTGAGTTTTCTTATACTTTATAGGATCCGCAAGCACTAATCAAGAAACCTCTTATAAGATAACCGAAGAAACAATTAAATCTTGGTTACGTTATGCAATGGATCGAGATGGTGGTCGAAACAGGAGGAAGGAAACTATAAATAACAATTAGATTGATGAATCACAATCAGAAAATTACACGAGTTAAGAATTAAATTTTGTTATGCTTTCTCTTTCCATGGAAAATTTCCAACTTTTTCATTTAATCTTAGATTTGCCATAAAGTTAATCATGGAAAATGATTGCTTTTTACAGATATTATATTACTTTATTTTAAATTATTTTATATTAAATTACTTTCAGGACATCAATATGATTTTTTACTTTGCTCTTGATAAAAATGATATATTTTGCTGCTATTATTATGTACAATATAGTACTTTACTTTGTGACATTATTATTTACTGTTAGGAATATTAATATTGCTAGTCAGTAATATATCAATTGCATTTATGTTTGATATAGTTAGTTTTTTTTTAAGATAATTTATAACTGTGCAATTATAAAAGTTCCTGCTAAACTTAGAAGTTAAATTGTTCATATATAACGTTTTATTTTGAAAAATAAAGACTGATCTTAACATATATATAAATAATATAATATAACAATATTTATAGTATAGTATAACAATATTTTATATAAATATAATAAACAATATTTTATACCAAATTATATTACAATAAAAATTATATTATTTTGTTCAGATTTATTCTAAATTATGTATTGTTCAGTTTTAGAATTAAAACATTTAATTATAGAACTGTTTATTTTATTGCATATATTATATAATAAAGACAACCTCTATATCCGAATTTCAGACATGTCATAATTCTATTACAAAAATTGATTTATTTTGATTTGTTGCTTATGATCTTTCCATTATTGAGGTTTAATTAGTCGACAATTTCTAATCAATAAGTATACGATGTTTAACTAATATTATTTTCATTAACCATACATCATAAAAATAAAATGGACACCAATATATTTTTATTTATATCTGTTTATAATTGCATAATTATGTTAGTAATTGCATGTTATTTATATAATTCTTGGAATTCTTGTAATGAGTTAAAATCTATGTGATTTATATGGATGTAATTAACAGTTGTAGGTAAAAATTTATTGATATCCATTTTATTCTTGGGATCTGTGGTTTTTGAAATTAATATTAGCTAAAAATTATATATTTATTGCAATGCTGATAATGTTGGTCCATTATCATTTGAAATCGTTGGGCCAATATCTACAATTTAGACAGTCGACATATGCCCAATATTGGGTCAATGTTTTTGTCCGATCGGATCATTTTTCAATTGTTGGTATAATATTGGCTAAATGCAAAATCCAACATTTCACCAACCATTGGCCATCAGTAAACCAGCGTGACGCCGCCAACATTGGTCCATTGTTATTTCGGAACATTGGGCCGATATAATAAACGTTGGGCAATCAACATAGATCCAATATAAGACCAATGTTTATGTGCTGCTCGGGATATTTCATATTTCGTTTTTATTTTTATATCTATATTATAAAAAAATTGTTGGTGTTTTATTAGCAAAACCGGATATTAGTATTATTCTTTTCGAAATCTACATATATGTACGTATATAAATTAAAAATAAAAATATTATATATAAAGATATATAAAAATATAATATATGATATATATTATATATTATATATTATATATTCATATAAAGAATTTAATTATAAACCTATATTACAGTTTATATTAAAATCTTATATAATTTTATTTCAGAATAAGTTATTGTTTATGTTAAGTTAAGTTGTAATTGTTTACTTTTTCTTCTACTAATCATGCTTTATATTTCTATAAAATAATTTATTTTGTTATATCTGGTTTTATATTATTGTACACAAATATATTGTATATTAATATCAATATATTTTTAATGCTATTTATTATTCACTATCATATTGTAATTAATAAATAAATAACTTTTGTATTTGTCTTTTTTTGTAAATTACATTAACAAAATAATGTCAAACAGGGATTGACAATCGTGCTATTTCTCTATCTCGTTGATATGATACACGAAGTATCATCGATATTATAGTAACAAAGAAGCAAGTTACCAAGTCTAACAGACACCCTTGTCTTACATCTTGTGTATTTGTTCACTCTGTTACCTATTATTCTACTATTATTATTAATCAACATACAATATTTAACTGTATGTATAATTTTAACTATAATTTAAACATATTGTTGCATCCCTGGATTATGCCCGTCTTCGAGAGATCGTTTCTAAGCACGTTGCCGGGGAGTTTGCTGTTAAACAACGGCGGACATGTTATTTTCGGTCGCCATAGGAGTTTCATGACGGATGTCAATCCGCGCGGACGTGTTTAAGATTATTAACGACATTCTCTGTTCTCTATTTCTGTGAATAGTTATATAGTTCTGTTCCATTAAAGTTCTTGCTTTTTCATAACTAAGAGTTCTTATTTACGACACGGAGTGTGAGTGCCGGTTATGTCTTGCGTGATTCGATTTATTTCGATTCTGATCCGCGGACGCAACATTTTGGGGGCTCGTCTGGGATCTAGTTGGACAACGTAACAATTTTGAGAGAGTGCAAAACGAGCTATGGCGTCGGAACAGCAACAAGATCTTACATCTGGGGTTGTGACGCGGAAACGAGCTGCGACTCCGCGTCGAACTTCTCCAGAAGCGACAACGTCAGGACCGACATTAGAGGCGATCACACTCCAATCTGCGTTGCGGGAGATTCGACAGCTCCGAGAGGAACGGTTACAGCAGCAAGCTGATCATGAGGCGCAGCTGCAACAGCGTGAGGAAATGCTTCGCGGAATGGAGGAGAGGATATGACAGCTGGAAAACACCGATAGCCATAGCCAGCTAAGTCATTCTTGTAATAGAGATAATAGAGAGGGGCATACTGAGCGCGGAAATTTTAATAATAGAAATAATGATTTACATACTGAACACGGAAATTTGAGTTTAAATGAATGTGGTTATAAATTGAAACCCGATAACTTTGATGGAAGTGTCCCTTTGCGAGAATTCTTTACTCAGTTCCATCTGATAGCTCGAGCGAATGGATAGTCTAATTCGGTGAGAATGGTTGTTTTGGCATCATGCTTAAGGGAAAAGGCGCGTTCCGTATAGGACGGAATTTTTGAAATTGAAGATTTAAAGTTCGAAGAGTTAAAATCGAGGTTAGCATTGCGTTTTGGGGAAGGATATTTAGCCCAAACATATTACACCCAGTTTTCCAATAGAAAGCAAAAAGATTCAGAGGATTTAGCGACATTGGGCGCAGATTTAGAATGATTGTCGCGATTTGCTTATCCCGAATGTACATAGGAAGTAAGGGATAAAATTGCTTGCGCGCAATTTATCGCGGCGCTATCAGATGGATTTATTAAGCGCACACTTCAATTGGAAAATGTAACATCTTTAAAATTGGCTATAGAGAGGGCTATGGCAATTAGAGTTATACAGGAGAATAGTTTTTACAAAAAGGAAGATGAAAGAAATAATTTTAAATTTAAAAATGGAAAAAATAAATTTATGTATGACAAAAATAATAAAAATACAAAGAAAATGGAAGAGTAAAAATGTTGAGAAAAGTAAATATTTTAATAAAGCTCGAAGAAATTTTGTGCAGAACAAAGAGTGTTGGCAATGTGGAGCACAGGGACACTTTCGATCGGAATGTCCCGCTTTAAGAAGCGAGGAAAACAAGGTTTAGTCGAGCTTTTCGGGGCGAGTTCGGCTAACAAAGTTAATGCCCCGAAAGTGACTTATAAATGTTCTTCTGTAAATAAGATTATGAAAAATTCGTTTAGTTATAGGGGAAAAAATGACGGAAAATTTTGTATGTTCAAAATTGATACGGGTTCCGATATTTCTATTTTAAATGAGAGATTAGTCGAGGGGCTTAGTCGGAAGGTTGATGAAAATCATTGTAATTTAAGGTATCCGACAGGGGAAACGATTTCTTATAAAGTCGTTGTAAAGGTAGAATATGATATATTCTGATTTTCCATTCATAAGATATAAAATAAAAACTCAAGAATACAATTTGTAAATAAAAAATCAGAATATAAATGCTTTGAAACATTTTCACATATTCATAAAAAATAATAGCTGTGAGATATTGTAAACATGGAGATTGTACATACAGAAAATATGAAAATATATACTTTTATAATCTGCTACTAGATTTTCGAAAAACTTGAGTAGTAAGTGGGAAGGTACAGTAAAATAAATATAATCAATAAAAATATATTATTGCTTTCTTCTCAAACGAGTCAATCTTGAGTACATAAAAAATATAATTATTTTTATTAATTAAAACAAAATAAATAATCAAAATAAATACGCTTTATGCGTCTTGGGAGTCCGTAAGATATACGTGGTTCTTTATCGTATATTCTGACCGATGGTCGCTTTATTTTCCTTTTTTTATTTTTTATAATTATATAAATTATTACTATTATTTCGTTACTTACATATTTCCACGTGAGTAGATATATTCTTGTGGTCGTAAGTAGGTGTGGGATTTTACCTTTATTATATCATACACTGGTTGTGAAATTAGCGGAAAGTGGAATACAATAAATAT
Organism: Polyergus mexicanus; assembly: GCF_030449975.1. Lineage (NCBI taxonomy): Eukaryota > Metazoa > Arthropoda > Insecta > Hymenoptera > Formicidae > Polyergus > Polyergus mexicanus. The sequence goes on along the minus strand of NW_027223327.1, from coordinate 6,851,343 downwards.
TGTTATAGCCCGAAAAGGCTATACGCGAATTAATAGATATATATTATTTTAGATATATATTATTTTATACGATAAGGCATTGCTCAACGTGAAACCCGAATACAGATCATGTTACGAGCGTTGACCGAGCGAAGCGCTGACAACGCAAGCCACGCTCGAAGCCCAAGCGACCGCGCAATCACTCCATTGCGAAAACACGGAAATCAGGGCAAACGGAGTAAGGAAATTGCGAAAATGCAAGCAAAGAAGTTCTATTTAGAACTCTGTAGCTTGCATCCGGGTCTTGCCGCCAAAATCGAGCGACGACACGTGACCCGGCCGCCAAACGATCCCCTCCCGGGAAACCAAGGGGACATAATAAAAAGACTCATCGCTAATAAGCGGCAGGCAGTCTTTATCATTAATTAACATTACGCGGGCAGTCACCATAATTATCAAGCGGGCAGTCAATAACGCTAATTACGGGCGGCTATTAAATTAAAGCCACGCAGTCGGCGGAAAGAAATACGAAAGATCGAGGAATGAATCTCGCGATCGAAACTCGATTCCAGACACGCGCATGCCAAGATATCCACTATCGCGATACGCGACGCGAGCTAACGTGCGGGAACTTTGTAATCAAGCCAATTTATGAATAAAACAGATATATGTATATTTATTCCGAATACAAAACTGTCATTTTCTTTTATAATAAAATCAGTGAGTTACTCGGGCGGAGTCTGAATTCCCAAATTCTTTCCGGCAAACGATCCCAACTACCGTGCCTCTCCGGAGGCATAACAATATGATTGATCCTTCACATAATTATGTTAACATATTTTTCTAATGCTAACCATTCATCGTTTCGGATTTCGAAAGGGAAATATAAGCCGTGAGATAATTGAATAGCTGTTTCTTTTAAGTGTCTTATAATATCGTTGATAAGTGTTAGTACGGGATGTATCGTGTCCTTGCGTATATACGTAAGATATTCGCGTCTCGAATCAAATCTATTATCATCGCGGTGATGACAGTAACATATTCGGTTATTTCTTCACGAGAATTATATTCTCGAACATAATGATTTAATTATTTAATAATTTGCCGTTATGGTCTAATATATTTTCTAATTTGTCTAGGTGTATTATTGTACTATTTAACAAATTTTAAGAAATTAGGCTTTCATGTGACATTACAAATTTCAAATAATCGCGGGCTAATAAGAGGCTAAATTTGTTAGTTTACGCCGGCTGAAAGATAGCGTTATTAGTAATAGATATTATAAGGCGAATGAGAAGTATCGGTGGTGTGGGGTCTGAATAGCTCAGAGGTAAGAGCAGTCGCCCGGCAAGCGAAAGACTCGAGTTAGATTCCCGATTCAGCGACTTTGCCCCGATATTTTTTCTCGCCTTCGTTTATCCAGGGGGATAAAGAGGAGTTATTATAAATCTCGAGTTGAGATTATTTTTAAAAATCTTGGTATAGCACCAAGTAAATTTCGTGCCCTGTGCACATATTCAGTTTCATAGAAAACTTATTTTTCTATGAAACTAACGCACTACTATCCGCGTCCTGGCTCTTATTAGCCCGCGATTATTTGAAATTTATAATATTAATTTTAAGTTTATTAATTTTTATTAATTTTAAGTTTATTAATTTTTATTAATTTCAAGTTTATTAATTTTTATTAATTTTAAGTTTATTAATTTTTATTAATTTTAAATTTATTAATTTTTATTAATTTTAAGTTTATTAATTTTAAGTTTTATATTAATTTTAGTATAAGTTTTATATATTAAGTTCATACACACACACATGCACGCACGCAGGCACGCACGCACGCACGCACGCACGCACGCACGCAAAACCAAATTTTTAAATAGTTTTTTTTTAAATATATTTAATTTATTTAAATTCCTTGTTTCTTTCTCTCTCTGTCTTTCTTTTTGTTTCTTTCTCTGTCTCTTTCTCTCTCTTTCTCTTTCTCTTTCTCTCTCTCTTTCTCTTTTTCTGTTTGTTCTTTATTGTATTTATTCATTCCCATTATTATATTCTTTTATTTGTTTAATTTTTATTCTTTTTATTTTTGTTTTCCTACACAATAATAAATTAATTCATTCACTTATAGAGCATAAATAAAACATTGTGTATTTTGTAAATAAAAAAAGTATTATACATGTGTATGTGTATGTATATGTATATTTTTGTATGCATATGTGTTATATTTAACTATAAGAAAATAAAAAAAGAAAATAGCTTATATTGTATATCTCATTTATGCTGTAAAAAATAAAAATAAATAGATTTATTTATTTATTTATTTACGTGTAGAGAGAGAAGAATAAATGTTGAACAAATACAAAAATATAATAATGGGATGAAAGAATAATGAATGAACAAAAGGAGAGAGAGAGAGAGAGAGAGAGAGAGAGAGAGAGAGAACCGCGAGTGAACGTACAGTGAATATGCGAAGAGCATGAAACAATACGTAGTACATAGTGAGCGAGCGATTAGAAAGAGACAGAGTGTATGATTAAAAGAAAAAAGATATAGAGAAACGGCAATAATATTAGTGCGTACTTTGCATACATGTATATTATTCTACATACATGAAAGAGACGAAGATAGTAGGATTATGTCTGTCTTTGTCAAGTACGATTGCAGCTCTGTCTATCGCGACATCACGCAACTAATCTACTGCTCTGTTTTACTCTTGAGCCTCCATCTCGCACACACACATATGCACGAAAATTTTATTTTGCAAAATCTTTTTTATAAAGCTTCTAAACTCACTTCTCTAAGTTCACTTATACTCTTTGATGAAATGCCGAGTGCGGAGTTTACTGATTAGGCACGTGTAGATTACAAATTTGTTATATGAAGTAAATGTTGACGCAGAAGCCGATAACAACACTGTAATTTTCTCATTTTTTTTCACTTTTCATATGAAATCGTGAACTCCGCACTCCGTTATTATGTATACTTTAATTATGGAAAAGGATTTGTTGATATCTATAATCAACAAAAAGATTTTGCAAAATAACGAATATTCGCGTTCTGTAATCCGGCATCCTCTTAAGAATCCGGGAATCTATGTCGCTCTTACTATTGTACTATAAAATAAAATTATAATATATTATAATATATGTTATAAATAATTAATACATCGTAAAATATGCGGAAATATTACTTACTCTTTGAAACACAACTAGATTTAACAGGGCTCTGAGCAGCCCCATCACCAAATCATGCATCCACCATGACGCGTTCAACCGTCCTCGTTGTAATATTAATTCTATTAACGACGGCATTATTATTAACTTTTGCTTTAACGACACTAGACTGTTAGATAGTTTAACACTTTGCGACGGACACAACGGAATAGACATTGTCTAGAACATTTTAGAGAGGGGATGTATCACTTACAAAGAACGCTTACCTTCTGTACATGATAAGAAGACAAAAGTAAGCACGTACCTACGAACAATTATCTAAAGTTTTTAACTATGAATAATGTATTATTGTAATATGTAAACCACTATCGAACAGTTTTGAACAGCTTTGAACAGCTTTGAACGGCTTTGAACTACTATCGAACAGCTATTGAACGGCTTTGAACGACTATAGAACGATTATCGAACAGTTTTGAACGGCTATGAACGACTATCGAACGACTATCAAACGGCTATCGAACGGCTTTGAACGACTATTGAATAGCTATAAACGACTATTGAACGGCAGAAACAATTATTTATACGCTATTCAAATATTTAAAGTCTATGTCCATGTACTGAAATGTAACATCTGTAGCCTGATAAGGCGGCTGACACCGCTATTTAACGTCACATACTGAAATTTGATATTCGAATACTGGGATAAGAAAAAGGAAAAGGAAAGAATAAAAAAAAATAAAAATATATTTTAACAATAGTTTATTCTAAATAATTTTTGGGTGAATCCTTATGATGATTCGTCTACCAATTGAATATTTTAAATACATTTTGTAAAGCGCAATTTTTTAAATGTTTTTCACAGCGCATAGTATTAGTAACATCTAGCTTATTTAACGAAGTGATATCTTCATAGTCTGCATCCAAAATTTCGATAATAACGTCGTTTCTCGCATCATCGTCAAGTATATCGGTCAGCCATTCTCGTTTGTCCTTTAACGTACACGATAGGAGATGCTCCATCTTCCTCTTTCGTCGCACTCATCACAGCTCTCATAATCAATCGTCTAGCGAAGCTGTATGGAACGTTTCCATCCTCCCATTGAAGTCCATGGTGATGCCTGATTAGCCATGAAGCTTGACATCTCTCAGATTTTGTAAGCGCACGCCATGGTACAGGACTTGCAAAAAAGTAATGAGAGAGAACAAATCCGTTTCTCAGTATCGCTACTTCCTTCACGACAAAGTTTCGCCCGACAATGAATCCTTGCAGATCCACAAACGTTGGTGCGATCATGCTGATAATATTACTGTACGATTGCAAGAATGATCTATGACTGCTATCGACCGTCAAAATTTCAATCTTTATATATATTTTGACATTGGGGAGGATATTTGTTGATCTTCGTAAAAACGAACTACGTTAGTCAATGGGCAATATTCGACAACGCGATCGTGCAAGATGAGACAATAGGCGGTAGTGTTTAGCGGTATATCTTTTTTGCATTCAAACTCTAACCTCACATCCACGGTGAAATTTTTGACAGATTCGTTTTGTCGCGGCCAGTCAATAACCGCGAGAGGAACGCAATGTAGAAATTTTAATAGCACATCATCATTATCACATCCGTAATAATATTTGCGAAAACGGGAGTACATATCGTACAAGAGGGCGAATCTATTTTTATCGAAATTTAAATTCAAATCATCGTAGGGATAAAATTTCGAGTTTAGATAGAGTTTGACGTTGGTCAATTTACAGTCGTCGAATGTAGTAATATCTTTTGACACAGCATTTTTTCTGCCAGTCTGCAGCGCAAAGATCACGTATCACGGCTTCTCCAGCTGAGAGGCGGCTTTCACGGTCCACGAATGCTTGGTCGTATTATGCAATAGAGGAAATTCATTTAGATCCCAAGAGCGAAAACTGATATTCAAGTATCGCCTGCTTTCCAACGCGCGCAGCAAGGATAGTTTATTGACCTCGCTCAATATTATATGCGCCATTGTATCTTGAATAATTCGATATCAGCTTCAGTCAAAGCATTTCCAAATATGCAATTGTTGTCGTTGCGCGAACGTATCAAAATTAATTCGTGACGAGCGTTAAACACAATTCGCTTATAATCTTCGCAAAAATCCAATAGTATGTTTAGCGGCACGCAAAAGTTGAAGTAAGCTACAACAGCATTATGCGACATATTCCACGTAGCATTCCTCAAGATTTTACCTTTCTCGGTTGTTAGAGAGATATAGTTTTTAATCGTGGAAGTTATTCCAACATTTCTGTTGCGATCAATCTCCATACCGTTGAGTTCATATCGAAGTTCATCAAACATAAACGCGACACAATTGTTTCCCAATACCATTCTCGCCCCTTCATCTATTTTATGCACCCTCAACGTATAGAAAACTTTCACACGGCACTGTGTACAAATCTTGATGTTGTATCGGTATCCGTATCTCGTCGCCATATCCAAGCATTGTGTTGGCGTATGGATTGTACGTATGAGTCTCAATCTTGACGATACGATCGTGAATGATCGGCTCGCCTCCGATATTCAAGATGTCAATCATATTGTTCAAGTATTTCGTACGACGAATCCCAATGATCTTAAAAATTCGCGATTCAACGCGCAGAGCTTCTTTTTAGCCGGATATCTGATTATTGTCACCCGATACTGCAGCCACTCGCTTTCTTGCAAAAATATTGTCCCTCGTAAAGATATTGTCTCTCGCGTGCTCCGTGCTTTCGTTCAACACAAGAATTTCATTTGTCGCACGTTATTATTTTTACCGCCGCCGTATATGCAATCTTAATTTTCTCTCCTCGAAAAACGAGCAAATATCCTTCTTGATCAACAATGCATATCGTTAAATCAGTATTGCTCCGTGCAACAATCGGTAGATAAATGATCTGTGCTGGCGTTTCCGATATCTTATATTCTGGCGGCATGCTCGGTGAAAATTCATGTATCGTGTGTACGCGCTTGTCATTGCTGTACGCGCCAGTGGTTACGCTGCATTCTATACGAATAATATTTACGCTAATAATATTTATCGGTACATCCGATTCGTTTCCGAGGCTGTAATATACGATTCGACGAGAATCCCAACAATGATCCAACGTTGTCTGGTTTATTAAAATTTATTCTATAGACACATTTGATTTCACTCTTTAGCGTATTATGATTAGCGCGAAGCGTTATTGGATATTGGCCGTGTTCTTCGATATCATCTTCATTCTCCTCTCGCGCGACATCCTCGTTATCAACAATATCGTTGGAACCAACTACACGTCGATGTAGTAAAATTGCACGTTGGAGATATTCGTTTATAGCGTGTAATTCATACGATCCCTCGGGAATCATAATTTTCTTGTCGTCGTTATCAAAATAAAATTTATTATTCCAAGAATTCACGTTTGATATCGTATGATAAATTTCAAAGTCCGTTAAACCAAGCTCATAATCGTCATCGTTTAAATCTATAGCCGGAAAGTAGCTTACAGCAAGAACGCTACTCTTGCCATTCAACGTAAGTATGAGTGACATGCTGGAAAACCGTCGAACAAATACTGAGTCGCGACGCTGAATTGTCAAGCTTTAAATTCATATCGATCATCGACTGTTTGAAGAAATCGTAAACACAATTATCCACAAATACTTTGATTATAATTTTGATAGGCCGTGTGATTGTGTTCTATATGTGCAACATTCTGTCCAAAATATCGCACTAATTCCTTGGGCGGTCGACCGTCCAAAACTATCGAAATATACTATACGATCTCCTTTGCATACGCTATCCAATGAGTACCAGAACCATCGACATCATCCAAATTGACGATAGCACTCTCATTTCGCCGTACACCGTTTATCGGTAAATTATTGCAAATGAAAACGCCTCTAAAAAATGGTATACGCATACGTCTTGCAAGTTATTCCAATTGTACATTGATTGTTATACCGGCAGGCATTTTTATCGTTATTTTGACGGTTTTTTTTTCTTAGCCGCTGTTGAGAACCCTCGTCCACGTTTATATGTGGCAAGATAAAGTCCGTGACCTTCCATGGCGCGATTATGACGTTGCATTTCTTCGAGCTGACGTTGCGTCACCTTGCTATCGTTTACCGCCTTCGCGATTCCCGTTGCTTCGCCAGCCAACGAACCGAGAACTCTCAATAATGGTAAAATTGGTAAGATACCATCGCGCTTCGCTATAGGAAGTATTCGTTTTTTACAGTCTTTCTCTTCATCGATGATTTTTTGGTTTTCATCCCCATACCGAATTTTGTCCTTGCTTTCATAGCGGTCCAAACAGCTGTAGCGACCGCTCATTCGCCAAGAATTGAATCTCTCGCAGTAATACGTGTTCGCGCTTCGTGGCGAGTATATTATCCACAACGTGCCGTTGACGGAGATCGTTGCTTCGGGAATAAGCTATGTCGTGCTCGCGACACGCGGCATCCAAGGGATTGATACCCCGATCGCCTCTAGCCAATCGTGTTTCTAAATGAGTTCCCGGTCGGCAAAACTGAATATCCTGGAATATGTAATTCGATAGGAAGTGCGTTTATCGTACGATTTAACAAACCGCTATCTCTTATAATTTTTGTCGGCATTTGCCACAATTTTTTATTAACGGTGCTGGAACGTCGATATGTATATGTTTGCTGCCACGGTAAATTATAATGACGCATACATCGACGATACTGTCGAACCTCTGAGTCAGCTTTTATACGTTCGGGAAGCTTGTCCCACAATTGTTCCAACGTAGCTACCAAAGTCTCGCAGTAAAACAGTCTTGGGGATAATCTGTAACTGCTCGGTGGTAAGCTCGAGAACATCGCTGTTAACCGATAGAAGAAGAAACATTTTTGAGAGTGATCGATTTTGATCCGGTGCACCTCTATAATTAGGGCCCCGATGACTCATTTTCCAAAAATCTGATTCGAGATTCGCGAGAGCAAACATGCGGTTCGTGCGACAAGCGACGACAATCAAAGTCACAAATTTTGACGATAAAACACGAGTAACGTCCGAGAAAGAAATACACAAGCTCGGAAACATGCTGCCGATTACTATACGCGATATCATTTGCGGTCCTTTGAATTGCGGTAAGACTAACGTGTTGATAAGTTTAATAGAAAATCCACACGGTGTACGTTTCGAGAATATGTCGAAATGTGTACTCGAAATCGCTTCAACAACCGAAATATCGATACTTGGAAAATTTGTTATTACCGATCGATGAAATTGGTTATTTTACTCTAATAATAGTGATGTTATTCCACCGAGCGAGGCGCTTCCGAATTCCATTTTTATCTTTGACGTGGCGTGCGATAAGCAAGATACGATAAAAGAGACTTTGCAATGGGTCGATACTCGAGCGTCGACTGTTTCTATCTTTGTCAAACGTATGCCAAGATATCCAAGCATCTCGTACGGGACAATGCAAATTTACTGATTTTATTTAAACAAGATGGTACAAACTTGAAACATGAATAGAACGATCATGTAAATACTGACATGTCTTACGACGATTTTCGCGCATTCTGTCAGAAATGTTGGCAACACAAGTATGGATTTGTAGTGATTGATAAAGACAGTTTACAGACTAATGGACGATATCGAAAAGAATTAACGATTTTGCAATACCGTAAAGTGGTTAATCGCTATTGATACATCGATCGAGCAACGTCGAAAATTTTTCGTCCGCGCGCAACATGATAACTACGATTGACAATGACGATCGTGAAAAAATTGCGAAAGAGATTGTGAAAACGAGCGAATCAATTCGCAAAAAATATCGTTCTTTAAAAACTGGTCAAATGGAGGAAGACGTCGTATTGGAAAGGCATTTTAAACCAATTATCAAACCTCTAAAACAACTTGTCGAAAATACAATCAATATGGAATCTAATGAAGCGAAAATCGACCTATTGAGTTTGCTCGAAAACAAGCATCTGAAAAGAGTCAAAATATGGAACAAAGCGAACACGATCAAATATATCATTGAACGATTCGCTAATAACTTCTACTCCAAATCAATCAAAACGTAAGCGAATGAAACAATTATCGAATGTTGTTACTTCTACTCCGATAAAAGATGTACAACCAAGTCAAATATTGCACGAAAGACCGTCTCCGTCTGTGGAAGAAATTTTCGAAACCACGCCTGAAACGCTTGTGACGTCGGTTCAACATTTATTACAAACGTCCGAGGGTCAAAGTACATTGCGCGCATACTTGGGCCCACTAGGGCAAAAATATGTAGGAGCTATTTTGAGTCAAGATAAAGATAACAATATGGATTATGTATATGGTGTTAAATTTCGCAACGAAGGAATGATGATGGGTGATAAAATTTTTGATGTGGATAAAGATGACAATATAATTATCGGTGGAGTGAGATACGTGAGAACACCAGGTCTCTACGAGTTGATTTTCAAGAGAGTGTCTGACGGTGACATATACACTGAAGATGATAAAATTAAACACAAAAATATATTATTGGCAATGTATAAATATATTAATGCGCATAGACGTGACAATGATATGTGTAATCCAGTATTAAGTAACAAGGGATACAAGTATAAAAATATAATAGCGCCATTAATCTCTACCAAAAAAGCTGGAAGAGCTATAAACATACCATGCGCTATGACGTTAAACGATAATAAGATCGATTACGTTCATTGGAATGATCCCAACGAGTTTGTAGATCGCTTGCGATTGCTGGAAGCTTCGCGTCAAGCCGGCAACAATGCCCACGACAATGAAATAGTATCAATTATCGAGGAACTTTGCGAAGTTGGTCTTATTATAAATTAAACTATGCGTCGACGAAACGAGTCAGTCTGTCAATATCGTTTGTATCGAAATGTCGATTAATAAATTGGGATTATCGTTGGAAACACCGAACAACTCATACTATCAATGGAATGGATTACTAAGAAATTACGTGCGTGATAATGCTCTGTGTCAGACTGCCTCCGGCTTTGATGCAAGGTCGCGCAAAATACGACGCGTAGCGCAACCGGAAGATGATACTGATGCCGCAAACAAACAATACGAGAAAATACGTGTCAAGCTTTTAAAAGATAGATTGGAAAAACTTGAGAAAAAAATAATCACGCTTGAGACGAATGCAGACGCTACAAATAATGATGGACGAGATACAGAAAATGCTTTGATATCCAACTCACGCACAGACTACATCTAATTCAGCGCAGGAGAAGAAAGATATAAAGAATATATAAAAAATGATGGAATTATCTCATTATTGCGAATTATGCCTCGATCAAATATGCCGCGAAAGACCTCTGAAAAACAGCTACTCGTGGAGGAATTACACGCGACAGTGAGAAAAAATTTCCCACGTAGACGTGTCATAGTACGCGGATTCGATGATCTGTGGCAGGCGGACATGGTCGAGATGCGTCCATATGCACAATTCAACAAAGGCAACAATTACATACCCACAGTTATCGATGTGTTGAGCAAGTATGCGTCGGCTGTACCGCTCAAGAGTAAGAGTGGAAACGAGATGGCTGACGCTATCGCAAAGATAATTCGAGGCGATGGAAGATGTCCGAAAAATTTTCAAACCGACAGAGGAAAAGAATTTTACAACGCAAATGTACAGAAACTCGTGAATAAACATCGCATTAATTATTATTCGACGTACTCTGTCATGAAAGCCTCGGTCGTGGAACGATTCAACCGAACGTTAAAGAGCAATATATTGAAAATGTTTACGCTTAATGGAAATTACATGTGGATCGACGCGTTGTCCCGGCTCGTTAGAGAGTACAATGCGCGAAAACATCGCACTATCGGTATGAGATCTATCGATGTTATCCCCGCGATCGCCGATCCAAAACTTTTAAATACGGTATACAGCAACGTAAAGATTGCGGTACTAGTTAGATTCAAAGTAGGCGATCCGGTACGCGTGAGTAAAGTCAAGACCATCTTTGACAAAGGTTATACGCCAAATTGGTCGATCGAAGTGTTTAAGATCGTTAAAGTACAGAAAACTAATCCCGCGACCTATGTACTCGAAGATTCGCGCGAAAATCCAGTCGCCGGCGGATTTTACGAATACGAGTTATAATACAACGCGTTGTTAATCCCGACGTACATCTCGTGAAAAAGGTGATACGCAAAAAGGGTAACAAGATTTATGTGAAATGGCTGGGACTTGATGCTACACACAATTCTTGGATAGATAAAAATAATATATTATAAATATGTTAACAATAATACATAATATTAAAGATATTTTACAAATATAAACAAAATTGTAAAATACACATTACAAAATACACATTATAAAATATATATATAATTTACAATAAATATGCATATAATTTTAATTTATAAATATACGTATAATTTTTATTTACAATAAATATACATGATTTTTATTTACAACGATATTTTGTAATGTCTCCACGGTAGGTGGTTTCGGGTACGATATACCGTTTATCATCGTACGGACTTAGAACAATTTTTGTCTTGCGAATAGTGTATATTTCGTGTAATTTAGATCTTATACGAGACTGCTGACGCGTCATTTCAATCTCTTCGTTCAAACACCGCGTATAATCGTCGAACGTTATCGTTCTCGCGACGACGTTACTCTTGACGCCTTTTACCTTTTTCGTATCCTTCTTACCATCTACTCGCAACGCGTTTTTTCCTTAGCCCGACGAATTCGGTCATGATGGCGCCATTATTTTCATCCTTCATTAAACCCGGTATCTTTTTATTCGCGAGCGGTATACCGTACACATTGTCCACCGCATAATCGGTGGTATCGAATCTGTCGACGTTGCGCTTTATATTCTCATATATATCTTCACACTCGATGTGATATATGAGACTGTCGGTGTCGGTGTACATGACTTTACATTTCTCTCTATACACAGGTACCATATAATCGTGGTGAAACTCGTACAAACATGTCTTGGATATGTCGAGTATACACATACCCACATAGATTGATTTATTAAATTTAATCTCGAGATTGCGCAATTCAACGGCGATCAGATTCTCCTAAAACATGCTTCTATTATAAAAATTTGGTTTTGCGATCATCGCCTCTGCGCCATATCTTCCATCCGTGTTATAAGCTTAATATTAACGCACATTTTTCATCGTTTTGTCAAATACATTATTCATTAATTTATATAAATTTTTTTTGTAATCATTTTTCGCAAGTGTTCGGAATTGTGTATTGAGATCGATATAACTGCGAAGCCATGGAGATTGTGAAAACTGTAATATTCGATGTATTTTTGTAACGCGGAATCAGTGTCGCGTGGATTGTTGCAGGTTGCGGTAATGTATTAGGTGTACAACTTTGCTTCCGCCGTTTTTTTTTCCGAAATTCGAGGCTTTATTGTAAAAAACTGGTTATACATTTATGATTCAAAGTATTGTCCATCGCTGGCCACTACTTTCTCCCATCTTTCGGGCAGCGTACGAATCCCGCGTTGAAAAAACTGGTCATCTTTTGAAGCGATCCACGAATCGATCCAATTTCTTACTTCTTCATAAGACCGGAAGTGCTGGTCAACCAGGCCGTGTGCTATTGATCGAAGCAAGTGATAATCAGAGGGAGCAACGTTTGAAGAATACGGCAGGTGAGGTAGGACTTCCCATTTCAACGTTCCCAAGTATATTTTGACCACTTTCGCAACATGGGGTCGAGCATTGTCATGCTGCAAAATCACTTTATCGTGTCTCTCGTTGTATTGCGGCCGTTTGTCTTTTAATGCTCGGCTCAAATGCATTAATTGCGTTCGATAACGATTGTCTGTGATTGTTTCAGTCGGTTTTAACAGCTCGTAATAAACTACGCCGAGCTGGTCCCACCAAATACAGAGCATGATCTTGGAGCCGTGAATATTCAGTTTGGCCGTCAACGTGGAAGCATGGCCAGGATATCCCCATGATTTTCTGCGCTTGGGGTTATCGTAATGAACCCATTTTTCGTCCCCAGTCACAATGCGATGCAGAAATCCCTTCCGTCTTTGCCTTTCAAGCAACTGTTCACAAACAAACAAACACCGTTCAACATCTCTCGGTTTCAACTCGTACGGCACCCAATTTTCTTGCTTCTGAATCATTCCCATGTCTTTGAGGCGTTTTGAAATTGCTTGTTGAGTCACTCCCAATGATCGTGCCAATTCTTTTTGACTTTGACTCGAGTCTTCATTAAGTAATGCCTCCAATTCTGCATCTTCGAAAACCTTCTCTCTTCCACTGCTATGCCGGTCTTCGACATGAAAATCACCGTTGTTGAAGCGTTGAAACCACTCACGACACGTTCTTTCACTAATAGCGGCTTCACCATAAGTATTTGAGAGCATTCGATGAGTCTCAGCCGCAGATTTCTTCATATTGAAGCAGAAAATTAAAACCTCCCGCAAATGACGAGAATTTGGCTCGTAAACTGACATTTTCAATCGAGAATAACTTTATGATGCAGACACAAATCGACTAATGTTTCTATGGGGTTATGTTGACAGATGCCCAAGTTTATTGCATGACGTTTATGATCTATTTATTTCGACCACTACTTACCGCTAAAGCCATCTATAGGAAAATGGCGGAAGCAAAGTTGTACACCTAATATCACGTAACGCTTCTTATCATATAAGGTTGCGAGCAGCTTAACCTGCCGCTTACCAGGTGGTTTGTCGCGTGTCGGGCAAAACGGTAGGTCAGTGTGCGCATCGTGAACATATTGCGGATATTCGAGATCGACTTCAAGGATATAGCCTATAGGCGAATCGAGCGCGATCGATCATGTATCAAAATACGTCATCGACCCATCGAAAATCTGCATAGAGCAAAAGTTGACACGTTGCCCATCCGTACAAATTATTTACATTAAAGTACGTGAGATACGATGAAAGTTTCGATGGATCGTACGATTGCATGTACTTATTATTAGCATGTGCGTATCTGTTGGAACATTGATTCAAACCACCGCATATTCCACGTTCGATAAATAAAACCATGTCGATATCTGTAAGCAATTCGAAGGTAATATTCGTATGCTTCAACATGGCGTCCCACGTGTCTCCGGGAAGAATATAGTAATACGCGGGGTCTAGTCCATAACTTTTAATACAACTTTCGCGGAAATTTTCAAAAATGTCTGCTAATAACGAGACATCAATTTTGAGATACAAGTCGCTATATTCGTCCAGCGTTCGAATGGAGAACTGCTTCCAGACGTTCTCGGCGTGCGCGTAATCGCTCTCGGATATCGTGTCACCGATCAAGGAACTGTAAAATGATTCGCGCGATGGTAAACACGTATCTTGCAACCTGTCGACATAGTCAATATGTTTATACGGAAAGACGCCCTTCCGTGTCAATAAATTAAAATTATGAAATTTTGAAATTCAGATTTTAAAATTTTGAGTTTGTCTTTATTCAAGAATGATGCCAATTTATCGAGACTGGCTGTAAGAAATTTATACGAATCGATAAAACGTAATTTAATATGATTTTTCGATTTCTCTTCGACAAGTTTAACGTTTTTCATAAATGATATATATTTTTCCTTTGTTATCGGAAGTAACTCGATTTCTCCTTCGAACGCTGTAGCTATTTCCTTGATAATAAAATGCACGTCGTAACCAGATAAATTATAAAAAACTATAGGAATGCAAGAAAAATCTTTATAATTTAAATTGCAATTTGAATGCGTGGGACTTCTGTAAAGCCCTGTCAGATGGCAATGATCGCGTACGCGTGTATCGTCTTGTACGAATGGTTTCTCGCAAATGTGGCATTGTGTCGCGTTGTGAAATTTTTCCCATTCATCGGGTGTTAAATTTATCATGGGAACATTAGCTGATAAAATACTTTTTACACGCAGTGCTAAATTTTTAAGTTCTTCGACGAACCATGACATGCAATTGGTACCGCGACGAGAATGATACACGGATAACGATTCGTCGTACGAGCAGTGTACATAATAAGCAATACTAAATACTTTATAATATTGGTAATTTCGAGGAGGCTCCGTTTGCCTACATTCCCGATTGCCAACAGCTTCGTTTGCCTACAACATTTTACCGACAGCTTCGATTGCCGACATTCCCGATTGCCTACAGAGCGATTGCCTACAAGCATTATTGCGCACATGTAAAAATTAAAAATACGAACGTACGTTTGCACACATGACATTATTGCACACATACACATTGCACACATGACTTCATTGCACACATAAAATAAGAAAATCGAATTAACGTTTTGCACACATGACTTTATTGCGCACATACAGATTGCACACATGACCGTATTGCACACACAAAATAAGGAAACCGTATTAACGTTCCGCACACATGATTTTATTGTGCATATACAGATTGCACATATGACCATATTGCATACATAAAATAATAATTGGACACCGCACGATTGGATCCCGCTCGATTATACACCGCATGATTGAGCATTGCAAATCAATATGGAATCTCACTTCGCATTAAAAAGTATATAGTGGGGAACACATACTTTTGCATAGGCACATAATCATAACCATAAGCAAATTGATTGGTCAATTTCGTTATGCATAAGAAAATGGACCAATCAATTTTCTTATGCTTGTGATTATGCATTTATGTAAATGTGTGTGCTCCCCGCTTATGCGTGGAAGAAGAATCTTCCGCCCCCCCCCCTCCTGCGAGGGGCTCCACTATAAAAAAACTAGACAAATTGGTTTGCGTTGAATCTCGCTTTACGTGGGAAGTTGTAAACCCATGTGAAACCTCGCTTCGCGTGGAAAGTTGTAAACTCATGTGGAACCTCTCTTCGCATTAAAAAGTGTTTGTTTTTTATTGCGAAGAAAGGTTCCATATGGATTTGCGGTGCTCAGTTATGCGGAATCCAATCGTGCGGTATCCAATCGTGCGGTGTCTAATTGTTATTTTATGTGTGCAACACGGTCATGTGTGCAATCTGTATGTGCGCAATAAAGTCACGTGTGCAAAACGTTAATTCGATTTTCTTATTTTATGTCTACCATAATATTATGTGTGCAATGTGTATGTGCGCAATAACGTCATGTGTGCAATCTGTATGTGCGCAATAAAATCATGTGTGCAAAACATTAATACAATTTCCTTATTTTATGTGTGCAATAATATCATGTGTGCAATGTGTATGTGCGCAATAACATCATGTGTGCAATCTCCATGTGTGCAACGAAATCATGTGTGCAATGTGTATATGCGCAATAACGTCATGTATGCAAACATATGTTCGTATTTTTAATTTTTATGTGCGCAATAATGCTTGTAGGCAATCGCTCTGTAGGCAATTGGGAATGTCGGCAATCGAGGCTGTCGGCAAAATGTTGTAGGCAAACGAAGCTGTTGGCAATCGGGAATGTAGGCAAACGGGACCCCCCTGGTAATTTCTCTCTTCCTCCATCTTTTCCAAAACGCACTCCAAGTCGGCGTACACGACGAAAGAAAGCCGTTCTTTCTGGTTATAGTTGTTGAACATGAGCCACTTGTCCTTATCGCTCGATAATCGGATAGTGCAGTGCTGGGATTTACTTGCACATTTCGGCCCGATTTCGTGGCTCACGCCTATTGCCCCCCACTCACCGCTCGTGCGTTAGCAACGAGTCTCCAGTTATGCGTAACTAAGGACCGCGACGCTTCGTCTCAGGAGCGTTTATATGTAAGAATGCCCAAATATAATAATAAGACAATACTTTTCTAAATATAGCACGAAGATTCTTAGAATTAAAAGTTTTTCTTCAATATTTTATAATTCATTGATATAAAATATTGAAGAAAAACTTTTAATTATAGAAAAGTATTGTCTTATTATTATATTTGGGCATTCTTATATACGGACGCTCCTGAGACAAAGCGTCGCGTTCCTAAGTTACGCGTATCTGGCGACTCGTTGCTAACGCACGAGCGGTGAGTGGGGGGCAATAGGCGTGAGCCACGGAATCGGGCCGAAATGTGCAAGTAAATCCCAGCACTGGGATAGTGCAATCGTTCATCTTTCGACAGTCCACCGTATGTGACTGTAACTTGTCGTTTGAGCCAAAGTAATGCAAACATCTGTAAAAAGAAATTATTTTTTTTGTTCAATTATTTCTATAATATTTTATTAAATATATACGTGATCCACGCGAAGTATCCAACGTTGTTATCTTCAATGTACAATCGGTTGACATGTTTGTCTCTCTTTAACTCGCTCAGACGTATCGGGACAATGTTCTTTTCCTCGATACTATATACATTGATTGGGGTGTAGGGTTTCGGTACAGAGGTAGCACCTTTGACTGAGAGCGGTCACATCCAACGTATCTGCGAGGGATGGTTAGAGGTAACTGATCCTTGTACGGAACCCAACTCTTACTTATGGCTCCCAGCGCCACACCCCGGAAAACTGCATTGACCTGCAGGCCAAACTAAGTAAGGGTAGCCAGATATGGTGAACCTGATGGAGGGCAGCAGCAACCATCAGTATTGCACTAGGGCAGAAGAAGAATAAATTCGGAATGGCCTAGGAGCAAGATATTCCAAGCGTGACTGAAGCAGTCTTAAACGGTCGGAATACTGCGGTACAGAAAGGCAGGGGAATCTACTGCACTACTACTCCCATGAGCACTATGCAAATGTCGACAAATGAATCTAGTTTGTCTGGCGATCCGACTGACGATCGGCGCTGTCTTGCGTCCGGGGTAGACAGTGGAAAATTGGCTACCGGGCATGGGGGTGTGGACCACTGGGCACCACATGCGAAATATGCGACCAGAGATGACAAAAAATTCAGTGGTCGAGCTGAATGCCGGCTGGCAACCTGGAAAGTAGTATAGATAGGCCGGTTTTGGATCAGTTTTGTGTGAGTGTGAGAGAGAGGGTATCGTTGGGGAGTAAGAGAGAGAGATAGTTTCGGAGCAGTTTGTGGGCGCCCGAGGGATGGAGAGCGGGCTGGGCGGGTGCATGGGGGGGTAAGTAGGATAAGAGGGGAAGCGCGGCCGGGGGGAAGCGGTGGGTACGAGTCGCCGAGAGCGCTCGAGAGATGGCGCTCGGGGGGTGGCGCGCCCGATTCGCGACCTCGACGCGACTCGCGCCCCTAGCGCGCGATCCGCCGTCGCGATTCTTTAGGGGGGCGCTTCTAGCGCGCGATCCGCCGCTTCTAGCGCGCGATCCGCCGTCGCGATTCTTTAGGGGGGCGCTTCTAGCGCGCGATCCGCCGCTTCTAGCGCGCGATCCGCCGTCGCGATTCTTTAGGGGGCGCGCCGCTTCTAGCGCGCGATCCGCCGTCGCGATTCTTTAGGGGGGCGCTTCTAGCGCGCGATCCGCGAGCGGGCGGCGGGCGCCCGGCGTCGAGGGGGCGGGGGATCGTCGGTGGGCGGTCGAGCGGACGGAGGGGCGTCCCTCGTCGCTCTCCTCCTCTCGAGGCGCGCGTTAGCGCGAGCGCGCTCGTCGCGTTTCGGGGCGAGTTTTTTCATTTTCCGGCGACGTCGCGCGTCCGAGAGCGAGTATCCGGTTCGGTTAATCGGGGGCGCGTCCTCGCTATTTTCCTCGTTATAAAAGGACGCCGCGATGATCTCGAGGTGTTAGTACGTTCGAGGATATTTCGCGGCGCGATGAAGCGCGCGCCGAGCGCTTTAACGAGATTAGCCGGAAGAGCGGTGAACGTTCGAATCGGAAATGTCGAGGATATATGGAATTTGGAGATACCGAATTGTTTGAAGAAAGAACTACGCGAACGTTATATAGAGGATCGTTTGTACTGTATAGAAGAGATCGATTTCGCGGAAGAGTTCGTGCGAGAGGCGAGCGAGACGCGATTCGACGAACCTTTCGCGAATGTCGGAGCCGATGGCTATTTGCTCTATCGCAATTGGAGACAGCGATACGGAATTCCGAAATTTTCGTGGGAGGTGAATCACGTCGTGCATTGTTTCTTTAAGTTCGGTTGCCGATTCGAGAACGGAGAGTATTTCGAGGAGAACGAGAGATATTGCGCGTATTGCGCGCGTAGCTCGAGTTTCGCGAAGAGCGTATCGACGCACGTGACGAAAACGGTGTATAGCGAGATGGTGCCCGCTTGCGATCTCGTCGACGAGGTTTTCGACGTGTCGAATAATTGGTGCGCCGGCTGCGAGACGAGAGCTTTGTTCTACATCGAGAATTACGACGAGGAGGAGACGTGGTTTATTTGTAAAAAATCTTGGCGTTCGTTAGACGACGAGTGACGAGATGGAGGCGCGCGATCTTCTCGATAGCGCGCGGGACGTCGCGACGGGGAACGCGTATCGCGCGTGGGCGCGACGGTGCGACGAGTGTCTCGAGTCTCTGCGGGAGAGATGTCGAGGAGAGCGCCGAGGGAGATCGACCGGAGCGATCAATTCTCTTATCGCTCGAATCGTTCGATTAACGGGCGCGAGAGACGATCTGCGTCGACGTTTCGAACACGTGGGAGGCGGCGTAGAGGAACGCGAGGGATTCTCGTGGTCCGAGATCGAGACGGCTTTCTCTAGACGCGTTTTAACCGGCGCGGTTATTAATTTCGATTATATCGAACCTCGACGATTTCTCGAGGACGCTAGAGATACCGTGCTCGATCGAATACGCGATGTTATGAATGAATATAACGGTGTTAAGGTCAATACCGTATTTGTTGGCGAGTTCGTTTCGGGCGACAAGATCGATGTTAAGACTATTGTCACGAAGAATTATCCGCTTCTACCTCTTTCCGACTCGCGAGAGTGGTACGAGAAGCGAGTGGTCGACGCTACTCTAACCTCGTTGGAAGAATTTCAGGAGCGCGATAGCGGATGGGCGTTATCGCGAATATTCAATTTAACCGTGAACGTGAACAGATACAATCCTATGCACGCGGGATGTCGCGTCAAATTACCGCGAGAGATCGCGTTGAAGAAAGCGGTGATAAACGTGCAATCTAATGACAATGCGTGTTTCGCATGGGCGGTGGTCGCCGCTCTGTATCCAGCTGAAAAAAACGTGGGTCGGGAATCTTCGTACCCGCATTACACGACGGTGCTGAATCTGAAGGGCGTTAAATTTCCTATGAGTTTGAACAAAATTACTAGATTCGAGCGTATTAACGATATATCTATTAATGTGTATACCGTTCGAGATAAAAAGGAGGGAAAAGACGGTTGTCGCGTTGTTCCTTTGCGTCTCACTGATGATAAAAAGAACAGACACGTTAATCTGTTGTATTTTGACGATATGACGCGACGAGATGACGCGACGCATTTCGCGTGGATTAAGAATTTGTCGCGACTCGTCGGCTCGCAACTCAGCGGTAGACGACATAAATCGCATATATGCGATCGGTGAGTACTAATTAAAAAAATCGTCGCGCGATGTTGATAATGCGCGAGATTTAAAATGTGCGTTATGTCGCAGATGCATGCACTATTTTCGAACGAGCGATAAGTTATCGGCTCACAGCGTGGACTGCGGAAGGATGAACGAGTGCGCTATAGTCCTTCCTACCAAAGACGACAAATGGTTAGAGTTTCGTAACTATAGTAGAAAGGAGCGACTTCCATTCGTGGTGTACGCTGATCTCGAATGCGTACTGAAGAAGAAAGAGGAGAGGAGAACGTCGAATACATCTATCGTTCAGCATCACGAAGTTTATAGCGCTGGATATTACGCGCGATGCGCGCTCGATGGCGTTAGCTCTACTTACAGAGCTTATCGCGGTGACAATTGCGTATTGTGGTTCGTTAGAGAACTGCACGATCTAGCGCTTCGCGCGAAAACTGTTCTCGATATCGATGCTCCTATGACGAATCTTACATCGGATGAATGGGAGAGATTCGTAAACGCGACGTACTGCAGCATATGCGAGAAACCGTTCGAATTGGGAGACGCTCGCGTGCGCGATCACTGTCATCTGACTGGACGGTACAGAGGTCCGGCGCATTCGAATTGTAATTTAAATTATAAGGATACTTACGTAATTCCCGTATTCTTTCACAATTTATCGGGTTACGACGCGCATTTTATCATTAAAGATGTAGCTAACGCTTTTCCCGGTAGCGTGGAAATATTGCCGATAACGAAAGAAACGTATATCTCTTTCACGAAGAACGTCGAAGATGCGTGGGACGAGGGATGGTTCGGAAAACGCTTGAAGTTGCGTTTCGTGGATTCTTTCAAATTTTTAAGCGCGAGTCTCGAGAAATTGGCGTCGTATCTAGACAAAAGCGAATTGAGGATCGCGCGTTCGGAATTTTCCGATCTTAGCGACGCCGATTTCGAGCTTCTCGCGCGAAAGGGTGTATTTCCGTACGAGTATGTCGACGACGTAGATAAATTGTTAGAGACTCGTCTACCGCCGCGCGAGGCTTTTCACAGTTCGCTAACCGGTGATGCGATATCTGAGAACGATTACGCGCGCGCGATAAGAGTCTGGGAGCGATTTCGCGTCGAAACGTTAGGTGATTATAGTGATTTGTATTTAAAGACCGACGTTCTTCTATTGGCCGATGTTTTCGAAAATTTTCGTGACGCGTGTATGAGAAGTTATAATTTAGATCCCGCGTATTATTACACGTTACCGGGATACACATGGGACGCTATGTTGAAGTATACGAGTGTGCGATTCGAATTATTAACCGACATTGATATGGTAATGTTCGTGGAGCGTGGAATACGCGGCGGGCTAAGTCAATGTTCCAACAGATACGCGCGCGCTAATAACAAATATTTACAGTCATACGATTCTTCGGAACCATCGTCGTATCTCATGTACTTCGATATAAATAATTTGTACGGATGGGCGATGTGTCAATCGTTGCCTTACGAAAATTTTCGATGGGTCGATAACGTTACGAGCGTTGACTTAATGTCCGTGACATCGGACTCGCCTATCGGTTATATTCTAGAGGTCGACCTTGCATATCCGTCCGACCTTCACGATTCTCACGCTGACTTGCCATTCTGCCCGACGCGCGATAAGCCGCCCGGAAAACGAGACGAGAAGCTTCTCGCCACACTGTACGATAAGAACCGTTACGTGATATATTATCGCAATTTGCAGCAATGCGTTCGACACGGATTACGCATTACGAAAATACACAGAATATTGCGATTCGCGCAATCTTCATGGTTGCGCGAATATATCGAACTGAATACACGATTACGAATTAACGCGAAAAACGAGTTTGAGAAAAATCTATACAAATTAATGAATAATGCCGTGTTTGGCAAAACTATGGAAAACGTGCGCAATCATTCGAATGTTCGACTCGTGACTCGATGGGACGGGCGATACGGCGCGGAGGCGATGATCGCGAAACCGAATTTTCACAGTAGAAGCGTTTTCGCGGAGGATCTCGTAGCTGTAGAATTGCGTAAACTCGAGATTAAGTTCAATAAACCAATTTATGTAGGTATGTGTATTCTCGATATATCTAAAATTCGTTTATACGAATTTCACTACGAGTACATGCTACCATTGTATCGAGATAAGTGTAAAATAATGTACACCGATACGGATAGTCTCATTTATCGCGTCGAATGCGAGGACATATACGAGAATATGAAGCGCGATATCGACAAGTTCGATACGAGCGATTACGCAATGGACAATGCGTATGGAATGCCTCTCGCTAATAAAAAAATACCCGGTGCGATGAAGGATGAGAACGCTGGCGCGATTATGACCGAATTTATTGGACTTAGAGCGAAAATGTACGCGCTGCGAGTCGCCGGTAAAAGCGATACAAAAAGAATCAAGGGTGTTAAGAGCGGCGTTGTCGCGAGAACGATAACGTTTGACGATTACGCGCGCTGTCTTCGACAGGGGATCGAGATGAAGCGCGAGCAGTTTTGTATAAGATCCGAGTTACACGAGATGTATACAGTATCGGAATTAAAAATCGCGCTCAGTCCGCACGATGACAAACGATACACGATATCGGGAACTACGGATACGTTACCGTGGGGACATTATAAAATACCGTTGTAGGGAGCGAAAAAATACTATACGTTTCTTAAAACATTTAAACTTTAATTAGTAGTTTATTTAGTATAAACATATTTTATAAATAATATATTATCATTGTATTTTCGATATAATTCACGATTGCGTCGAAAAAACATCGATGGACGTTCTACGAATCGTTTCGAAGAACAAATTTGCGCGAATAATATAATTTAAATATAATTTATTATAATAGATTTTAATAAAATAATAAAAATTAATCGGTTTTATTTATTAGATTTTAATAAAAAATCGTGAAAATGTTCGATCGGTCTTATATATAATAGGTATTAGATATAAAATCTATTATAAATAAGACTGATCGTACATTTTCACGATCTTTCTATTATGCTCTCGGAAGTGTTTTATATAGAATAATGTGAAAAAGATGTTAATGCGAGTTTTAGCGTTATCATAGTGACGTAATAAAGAATGTATACAAAGCGCGAGAAAGAGTACGTATAAAGTTTGAAAGAGAGAACGCAGGATACGGCGGCCGCGTAGCGGTGCGAGAGAGAACTCGTATAGAACGCGAAAAAATGAACTTTTTGCGTTTTTGCGATATAAAAGTCGTGGAAATCACCATTCTGTCCAAGTCTTGGCAAATCTCGACTCGATTTGACAAATTCGCATTCTACTTCATTAGCATCGAACATATATTATGCTACATGCTACATGCAAACGAGATAGAATGCGAGAATTTGCCATAAATCGAGTCGAGATTAGCCGCGAATTGGACAGATCGATGATTTCCATGACTCTTTATTATATTCTTGAAAGTGTTATATATAGAGTAACGCGAGAATAAAGCTACCGCGAGAATAAAGTTACCGCGAGATACGATGTTCGCTTAACAATGCGATGAAGAATATATATAAAATATAAAAAAGAGTCCGCATAAAGCGCAAAAGAGAGAACGCAGGATATGGCGGCCGCGTAGCGGCGCGAGAAAGAGTTTATATGGAGCGCAAGAGAGAACTCGTACAAAATTACGATTGTTTTATAATCATACGATTTAAAAATTAATAATGATAATTACTCTATAATCGATTATTTAAACGGTTAATCGATTTTCACAAGTTTTAATTTTAATTGTATTGTGTTATTATTTTTTTCTTTGTTTTATAATTATACGATTATTTTAGTTTTAACATGTCTACAATTTTTCTAAGATTTTCCTTGTTTTATAATTATACGAGTATTTTAGTTTTAACATGTCTACAATTTTGTTATGTATAATATATAATATGTATAATATATAATATGTATAATATGTATAATATGTAGTTTTATTTAATAAAAATACATTTTTATCATAATACAGCTGTTTTATTTATCCAAGAATTGTGCGATTCGTCCATTCCTAACCATTTCACGTAAATCTTGTCACCCTTTCGACGCAGCACCTTTTCTACGAGATACACGTCGGGATCGCCAACGCGCAACAATTCGTGCTCGTAGAATCCTCCCGCGATCGGCTCGCCGCGCGAATCCTTTAATAGATACGTTACGGGATTAGTCCGTTGTATCTTAGTTATTCGAAAAATCTCTGTAGTCCAGTTGGGTGTGAAGCCTTTCTCGAAAATCGTTTTAAATTTACTGATGCGTACCGGATCGGCTACTTTAAATTTCGCCGGAGCCGCGATTTTTATATTGCTGTATACAGTATTTAAAAGTTTATCGGCAATTTTTGGAGTTACGTCGACAGGTCTCATATTTATAGTGCGATGTTTTCGCGTGTTATATTCCTCGACGAGTCGTGGTAACTCGTCGATCCACTTGTACGTTCCGTTTAGCGTGAAATACTTCCACATAAAATTTTTGAGCGTACGATTGAATCGTTCGACTATCGACGCTTTCATCACCGAATATGTCGAATAATGATTTACTTCGTGCTTCTTCGTAAAATTTCGCATATCGGCATTGTAAAATTCTTTTCCTTTATCGGTCTGTAGATTTTTCGGACACCTCTTAGAGTCTCGTATTATTTTAGATAACGCTCGAGTAACCTCGTTTGCGCTTTTGCTCTTAAGCGGTACAGCCCATGCGTATTTGCTTAATACGTCGATAACGGTGAGTATGTAGTTGTGGCCTTTGTTGAGTCTCGCGTAAGGACGCATCTCGACCACATCCGCTTGCCATAGGTCGTCGTACCCGCGCACCGCAACGCGACGACGCGAGAAGTTTCTTCTCGCGGGCGCGTGCAATTCCTCGACTAATCTTCGTTTTTTAACGCTCATAATTCTTTTTTCTTTCTCTCGAGAATAACGTTGAATTGGATCTCTTTTTCGAGCGGTTCGCCGCTCCCGCTAATCTCTTTTTCGAGCGGTTCGTCGCTCCCGCTAATCTTTCTTTCGAGCGGTTCGCCGCTCCCGCTAACCTTTCTTTCGAGCGGTTCGCCGCTCCCGCTAATCTTTGCCAGTTCTCTCACTCTTCCCGATAGCTCGTCTGCGTCTCTCTTCAATCGTGACGTTGAATTTTCCAATTCTCGTATCTTCGTCTCGGATTTCACTGCGGAATTCGCCGCGATACGCGATTTTTGATTTAGTTCTTGTATTGTTTTACCTTGATTGAACATTATTTTACGATC
This sequence comes from Polyergus mexicanus, assembly GCF_030449975.1. Lineage (NCBI taxonomy): Eukaryota > Metazoa > Arthropoda > Insecta > Hymenoptera > Formicidae > Polyergus > Polyergus mexicanus. The sequence continues at coordinate 6,825,567 of NW_027223327.1, read as the reverse complement.
GTTCGCGTTTCTCGTCGAGAACTCCGTCGCGTTGAGCGATATAGTTTTTTTCGCGACTTCGATTTGATCGCTTAAACCTTTGATTCGTTTATCTAAAACATCGATTCGTTTATCTAGAGCGTTAGCGCTCGTTTCTATTCTCGAAATGGAATTTTCCACAGCGTCTATTCGTTTACTCAGAACGTCATCGCGTGTTTTTATCTCGGAAACGAAACTCTCCGCGACGTCTATTCGTTTACTTAAAGCGCTATCGAGCTGAGCGAGTCTCGTGAATAGTAGAATGACGCCCTGCCCCGCTTCGTTCGCGTCTTTTCTTAATTGCGATGTGATTCCCTCGACGTAGCTTTTGCTTGTCGCATCGGCGTCCTCCTCAGGTTGAGCCAAGCGTTTTATTTTACGTTCTCTCGCGTCGTATTCAATGGAAGAGCTTAGACACAGCGCGTTATCGCGCACGTAACTTCGCAGAGACTCGATAGCCGGACGTAGTCTTCCGGTTCTCGCGTCGTAGTCTCGATTTTTTAAAGGTGAGCCAAATTTGCTCACGGACATCGCGAATTCCGCGTACGACTGCGACAGTCATCCACGCGACAGTTCGATTTATACGATCGCTCCTGTTTCGCGAAGCTCCTCGATTATCGATAGAATCTCGTTTTCGTGAGCGTTGTTGCCAGCTCGACGCGAAGCGTCTAATAATCGCAAACGATCCACTAATTCGTTTGGATCGTCCCAATGGACGTAATCGATTTTATTGTCCGTGACACGCATAGTCGACGATACGCGACCCGCGCCTGTTTTTTTCGCGCCGCTGTTGTGAATAAGCGGAGCGATAATAAATTTGTATTTATATCCTTTATTTCCTAAGACAGATTTTTTAGCGTCATGATCACGTCTATGAGCGTTCGTTGTTAACAATATACTTCTGTATGTTAATTTATCTTTTTCTGTATATATGAGACTATTAGGAATTTTCATAAAAATTAATTCATACAAACCGGGAGTACCGACATATTTAATCTCATCTATAAATATGGAATCATTCGCGTCTACGTCAAATCGCTTATCGCCGAGCATCGCACCTTTCTCGCCGATGTAAACTCCGTAAACGTGATCAATCTCGTTCGGCGCTTCTCCGCCGAGAAGAGTCCCCATATATTTTCGCCCTAACGGTCCTAGTTGACCGTGCGATATTTCGCGATCTTGAGCAATTCGCGAAATGTGTTTAACGGGTATTTCGGATATCGAGGGCGATTCGAGACTCTCGGATTCGAACGTTTCATATTCTTCGGTTTCGTTTCGCGCGAATGGATCTCTTTCGACGAAAGATTCGTTTAATGGAGTAGAAACGGCGTTCAATCGTCGTCGAGCGCGTATTCGTTTCGCTTTAGGTTTTTTCCAAACGGGAGTTAGTGCTTCATCTTTCCATTTTTCCTCGACGCTCGTCGAGGGCGAAATGTCGGTTGCGTCTTGTTTTATCATTTCGCGCTTAATTTCATTTCGCTCTATCTCGTCTCGCTCAGCGCGATCAGCGATGCGTCGCAGCGGTTCGACGATCGGTTTGAAACGACTCTCTATCGCGATCTCGCTTTCCATTTTTCCAGTTTCTAATGCTCTGTGTTTTTTACGAATCGATGCGCGCGTTTTAGCTATCTCTTTTGCTGTTTTTTCGCGTTCGCCGATATCCGTCGAGGCCATTGCAACTTCTTCTAACTCGCGAGAGAGCGATTGACGCGTTCGACGTATTCGCGACAACTGATCGTTCTACGGTACAATGAAATCATTAAATCCTCGTCTGTATCTACCAGCGCGGAGCGCGCTATCTTTGTCGATTACTAAGAAACCATATTTATATCGCCAACACGCGCGACATAACGCGTGAAAATTCTCGTACGACATATCCGTGTTCACGTGATCGTTGTATGCGTGACGTAAATTAGTACCATCTTGTTTAAAAAGAATTAACAAATTAGCATTATCTCGAATCAAATGCTTCGGTATTTTAGCATACGTTTGGCACAGATAGAAGCAATCGACGTTCGAGTGTCGACCCATAGCAAAATATTCTCTGATAGTATTTTGTTTGTCGCACGCTACATCGTCGAACACGAATATCGAATTCGGGAGAGCTTCGCTGGGTGAAATAACGTCAAAGTTATTAGAAAATGTGAAATAACCTATATCTTCCATCGGTGTTAATAAATTTTCTAAATATTGATATTTAGGCTGCTGCAATGACTTTGAGTAAACATAAACGTTCTCGAAGCGTACACCATGCGGACTCTCCAACAAACTTATTAATGCGTTTGTTTTGCCGCAACTAGAAGGCCCGCAAATAACGCAACGAATAGCGCTCGGTAATAGACGACCGTGTCTACGCGTTTCTTTCGACGGTCGCGTTTTATTATCGAGGTTCGTCACCTTTATCGCGATCGGTTGCCGCACGAAACGCATTCTTCTTGTTGCGCGCGTGCGCGGTACACTCGCGTAAGGCAGGGCGAGACTTTTTAATTTATATACGAATAGATTGCCATCAATCGCGCAGTAGTGAATTGCGCGCGGTGAATCGAAATGTTTATCTTACTAATAGATGGCGACGATATTCTCGATTTCACCACCGATCAATTGCGGTATATTCCGAAAATAATTTTACTAAAGCATTTCGGTCGCTACGTAGAACGATTGTGGGAGAAACTGCCTGAATATATAAAAGTGGATCCGGAGGTGCGGCGCTACCGTCGATGTCTAGAGCATTATAATCGCCCTTGGCAACGAACACACATCGACGGTCCGGCGCCGCTTGTTAAAGATTGCGGCGAATGCAATTCTAGAAACAGCAGTACGGTGTGAGTCATGGCGCTGGCTTATTAAATAGAGCGATAAACGCACTCCCTTTCGAACTACATATACCTGGATATCAATTTTGCGGGCCGGGTACTCGTCTTGCGAAACGACTCGCGCGAGGCGATCGAGGTGTCAATCCTCTGGACGCGGCCTGCCGCGAACACGATATCGCGTACTCGCGGAGCGGCGAGCTCGCTGATCGACACGTCGCTGACCACGCGCTTGCCAAAAAAGCGCGCGAACGTGTCGCGGCTAAAGACTCGACTCTCGGCGAGAGAGCCGCCGCGGCGGCTGTATGGATGGCTATGAAATCGAAGACAAAACTTGGAATGGGTACAACGAAAATCAAGAGAAAAAAGAACAAAAGAAGAATAATCGCTACGAGAAAAAGAACGCTTCCGATAGCGAAACGCGGCGGCTTTTTACCCCTGCTACCGTTATTAGGAGCTCTCGGTTCTTTGGCCGGGGGAGCGGCGGGAATCGCGAAAGCGGTGAACGATCGCAAAGCAGCGCGACGACAACTGGAAGAGTTGTAGCGTCATGATCGCGCGATGGAAGGTCGCGGTTTATATCTCGCGCCGTACAAACGTGGAAGTGGCGTGTCCTCAACGAGAAGAGCTAAAAAAAAACTTCGCGTAAACAGACGCTAAAGATTCTCCCATCCGTCGGAGCAACAACGAACGAACAATTAAATCGCGCGGCGATACTCTCGCGCGTACCTCATTTTAGAGGTGTGTTTATGCGCAACGCGCTTCCGTCGCAAGCGCGCCGCGATGAGAGCGGCATTGTGAATTTAGACGACGCATCCGGACCGGGTACTCATTGGGTAGCGTACGCGAAAAAAGGGGGCGACGCAATTTACTACGACGGTTTCGGCGATCTTCGTCCTCCACGCGAACTCGCGCGTTATCTCGGGCGCGACGCGAACATTCGATACAATCGTCGCTCCGAGCAGACGCGCGATCAGAATATTTGCGGACAATTGAGTCTTCGATTTCTCCGAGAAGTCGATTGGAGGAATCGTCGACTATAATATCAACCGTTATTCGTCAATCGAACGCAGTTCGATCGCTCTCGCCGATCATGTCGCTAACTCTCACTCTTTCCGGACGAAGCAGTATTCTCGCGGCGAGTTATTTTCCGCCTCTCGATTTAAACGACGACGATTACGAATTAGGTTTAACCAATTTTGAAACTTATAATACGATACCGAATATAAATTCTACGAACAATAAATTTTACTTCGATAATAATGACGAGATTATCGCAATTCCAATAGGATCTTACGAATTAAGCGCTATAAACGCGTATCTAAGAGCGGCGATTCGTCATAAACGACGAGCGAGAGAGGAGGAACGAGAACGCGAAAATGAAAAACCGGAAACGAACGATGATGATTACATATATGATGTTGATGACGATTATTTCGAAGACGATGAGAATGGCGATAAAAGTGAAAATTCTATAACGCTTCGCGGTAACGATAACACTATGAGAAGCGAAATTAAATGCGCATATCGAGTAAATTTTACAAAACCCGATAATATCGGTTCGCTCCTGGGTTTCTCGTCTCGTGTATTACAACCGAATAAATGGTACGCATCCGATAAGCCAATAAATATTATGGCCATTAACCTTATTCGAATAGAGTGCAACGTTACAACAGGAGCGTATCATAACGACAAATCCGCGCATACTATACACGAATTCGCGCCTAACGTTCCACCCGGATATAAAGTGTCGGAAATTCCAACGCAGATCATTTACCTTCCGATCATCGCACGGACCATTACCGATATAAACGTGCGTGTTGTGGACCAAAACGGAAAATTGATCGATTTTTGCGGCGAAGAAATTACGATTCGTCTACACGTGCGACGAAAACGGTAGAGAAGCGCGCGATGCTCGTAGTGAATGGATCGAATGCGAGAAACGCGCCTATTATCGCTGTCGCGTCACCTCTAAACACAGAAAAGAGAAGAAAAAAGGGAGGAAGACTAACCGCTGCCAACGAGACTTTTCTGCGCTCTTTGGGTTTTGTCGTGCCGAAAACCGCTTTTTCGTAAAAAGCGGAATGTGCGACATTCTAAGTATCAGTGGGGAGCCAATCTTCGACGATCGCATCGTCAAGATCGAAACTCACACGTATAACCCTTACGCCAATACTACGTTCGGAAATAGCGATGAGATACGAATTCCTATACAACAGCAAGATTTGTATACGTTACCTTGCGACAGTTTTATCTACATTGAGGGCAGACTCGAGTCGAAGGAAACATCGAGCGCGCAAGAGGAAATCGCATCGATAACGAGATTAGTAAACAATTGCGCGGCGTTTATGTTCGAGGAAATTCGCTACGAGCTCGATGGCGTAGAGATCGATCGAAACAGAAACGTTGGAATAACGAGTACGATTAAAAATTACGCGTCGCTGACAGTCGAAAGAAGTAAAATATTAAAAAACGCTGGATGGGACTTATTAGCAACAACTCATTCGTCAATCGGTGATTTTAATTTTTGCGTACCTCTTAACGTATTATTAGGTTTTTGCGAAGATTACAAGCGCGTTGTGATCAACGCGCGACACGAGCTTATTTTAATACGAGCGCGCAACGATAACAATTGCGTTATATCGCGCGAAACGCAAGAACCTAAAATCGTTTTGTTAAAAATACAATGGCGAATGCCTCATATAGTATTGAATGATGTTAATAAATTAAGATTATTGCGCACGTTAGATAGTGGACGATATTTGAGCGTCGCTTTTCGCTCATGGGATCTTTACGAGTTTCCGCTTCTACAGAACACGACCAAACACTCGTGGGCCGTCAAAGCGGCAACACAACTCGAGAAACCGCGATACGTTATCTTCGCGCTACAATCTGGAAAGAAGAACGTTCTGTCCGAGGAGCCTTCTTTATTCGATAATTGTAAACTAACTAATGTCAAACTGTATCTTAATTCCGATTTTTATCCTTACGATGACATGAATTTAGATTTCGATAAACATAAAATCGCCGTATTATACGATATGTATTCGAAATTTCGAAAAACGTACTACGGATGCGAAAACGACGAAACGCTCTTAAATTTAGATAAATTTTTAATTCACGGCCCACTCGTAGTCATCGACTGTTCTCGACAGAATGAGTCAATTAAAAGCGCCACTGTGGACGTTCGCATAGAGTTCGACTGCAAGGAAAACATCCCCTCTAATACCACAGCTTACTGTCTTATTATTCATGATCGAGTGGTAGAATACAATCCGCTCACTAATGTCGTGCGCAGAATCGTGTAAGCGCAACGATACTCGAAAAAATATGGAGACAGAATAAAACGCTTAGAAAAATCTAGAAAGAAACACTTCGAGTATCGCTAACAACGACGATGGACACACCGATTTTTGTCGATCTTCAAGGTTTCGTAGTTAACGAAAAATTCGTCGTGAAAGAAGTAGCCGTATTAAGAAATGGTGTAGAATTGACGCATCACATCTTTCGCTCGCCGATGTCGTGGGATTTACTCACGAGAGCGGAAAAATCGCGAGCGTGTTGGTTGATATCGAATCATCATCAGCTAAAGTGGAATGATGGACACACAAATTATGGGTCGATGAAAAAACTCATTCGAGATGCCATATGTCGAGGATCTAACCCTGATTCGACGGTGCAGATCTATGTCAAAGGTCACGAGAAGAAGAAGTGGTTAATCGAGATCTTAGGAAACGTCGCTGACGATCGCGATATAGCCGTTTCTGTCGAGACTATCGACGCCGATTACGAAGACATCGAACGTCTGGAGACTCTGAACGCTTCGCGGGCCTTTCATTGCGGATACCACGCGAAAAATTGCGCGTTAGAAAACGCGTGTAAATTGCACGATTGGTGGTTTGAGCGACGCGACCGTTTGCGCAATATGAGCGATTGATTTTATATTATATTATATTATATAAATTTAAGTTATATAAATTTAAGTTATATAAATTTAAGTTATATAAATTTAAGTTATAATGTATCAAATTAATTATATATTTTAAATTATAATCTATAAATTTAATCACGAATATGTTATATATTGTTGCAAAATATACGTTATACGAACGAACCGCGTTTTTTCTTTATCGCGGTCGCGTTATCGCGGTCGCGTAACAAATTTAATTATAATAACTGTCCATAGATATTATTTTATCGCGATCGCATAATAAACTTAATTATAGAATATTTTAAATTTTATATATAATTATAATGTATTGAATTAATTATTAAGTATTTCATTCTATATTTAAACTACATTTTTATATATCAAATCTCAAAAATTAAATCTAATAAAACCTTAATTTATAATTATCCATAGATTATCGCGGTTGCATAATAAACTTAAAGTAAAGAGATTTTAAATCTATTTAAATATACTTAATGCGGACACAGATGATTACGAGAGGATACGGAAGAAGAAAAGAAAAGCGTAAAAAATCAACGTTTCGCTTAATATATAAAATTTATTCATAAAAATTATATCTTACAAATGCGCTTTATTAACGCGTAAAATTATTCCGCGTCGAACGGTTGCGATTCGGGCTCATAGTTCGCCCATCGTACATTCGTCTGCGATTTACTCTCGTTAACCGTCGCTGGTTCGGCCTCGTTCTCCATTGATCGTAATTCGAGTTCGCCGATCGGTCGCGATTCGGGCTCCTCATCGATCTGTGATGCGACGACTCGCCTAATTTCGGGAACGGCGAAATCGCTCTCGCCGCGTCGACGAGCGTCGCGCAATGCGCTGTGAACGCTTTGCGCTTGTGCGAGCATAGTTCTCGTTTTATTTATTAACTCATAGAGCGATTCTCGCGCTGTTTTTACACAGCTCTCTATTTCTTGTCTAAAATACAAAAGTAAAAATTAATAAAAGTAAAAATTAATAAAAGTAAAAATTAATAAAAGTAAAAATTAATAAAAGTAAAAATTAATAAAAGTAAAAATTAATAAAATTTATTATAATTTTTATAACTTATTATAATTTATTATAATTTATTATAATTTATTATAATTTATTATAATTTCAATTAGATACTTACATTAAACGTGCGATATCTACGTCTTCGTTTAACTGGAAAGCGAGTCTAAACGAATCCGGACTATTATCGATAACACCTTGCGCTTCCACACGCAAATCCGTAGCGAGATCTCCCAGAACATAGGATTTTATCGCGATTAAGTCCCCGTTTACGTTAATATAATCAGCCGCGTTAATGATCTGTTCGATTCGTTCCATATCGAACAGATCACGACCGATTTTAATTGTCGTCACTTCACGTTCCGTCGTTTCGAGCTTCGTTATCTCGCGAACGAGAATACTTTAACGCTTCTCGAAACGATCTCGCGTTTTATAAAGATCGACGCGCGGAATGTTGCGGTACAATTTATCGATCGCGCCGCGTCTTCCTTCCGCGACCGTTTCGTCGCCGGAAAGGAGATATCTCTACTCGCTCATCGAGTGTCCTTTTTAGAGGACAAATGAACAATAAAAATAGAAATAACAAAAAACATCCGTTAGATAATGCGCATTCCGAATACTCTGCGAACAATAAGATCATCATCGCTGGAAAAAAGTATCTAGGGATATCTAAAAAGGTATCTCTAATTTATCGTTACCGGAAAGAGATATCTCTAATTACCGGAAAGAGATATCTCTAATCGCTCATCGAGTGTCCTTTTTAGGAGACAAACGTAAAAAACATCCGTTAGATAACGCGCATCGTTGAAAGAGATATTTTTAATCGCTCATCGAATGTCCTTCTTAGAGGACAAACGAATAATAAAATGGAAATAACAGAAAACATCCGTTAGATAACGCGTATCGTTGGAAGGGATATCTTTAATCGCTCATCGAATGTCCTTCTTAGAGGACAAATGAACAATAAAATAGAAAAAACAAAAGAGGAACTCGAGCGCGTCCGCTAGATAACGCGTATTCCAAACGCTCGACGTCGAAAGAAACGCATTTCCCTCTCCCTCTCCCCACCCACCCGCATTATTCGTCGCCGATAAAAATAGGCGTCTCTCGGAACGCGCGAATCAATCGCGCTCGGTGTCTCTCAACAGTTTATCGCGTTTTCCCCGCTTCGCGCGATGACTAATACGAGGACGGTTCTCATTCTAGCGACAATACTCGTCGCTACGACGGTCGCCGCGCCCTTCGACTCGGAAAAAATCGAGGCGCTTCGTTTTCTGCGCGTATACGGTTTTCTAAAAGACGATGGAGAATCGCTGTCGTCCGATAACGCGACGTCTCTGCGTCGCGCGCTATCGCTGTTTCAAGAATATTATCAATTATCGGGAAACGGCGCGTTAAATGCCGTTACGCTTCACCTTATGCGTAAACCGCGATGCGGTCTCGCAGATATTCCCGATCGCGCGTATAGCCCGATCGCGCGAAAATGGCCGAAGACGCGTCTCGCGTGGAATTTTCAGATGGCTAGCGAGGAAATCTCGCGAACGGCCGAAACGGCGTTCGCGTTATGGGCGGCGAACTCATCGCTAACTTTCGCACGCGACCCGTTACACCCCGATATATTAATATCGTATCGAACGGGCGCGCACACTTACGCGAATCGTCGAAACGTTGGTATTTGCCCGGCAGCTTTCGACGGTCCGGGAGGAGCCCTAGCTCACGCGTTTTTTCCCTCTGGAACAACCGATTTCACATCGGAGATACACGTCGACGATTCCGAACCGTGGCACGTGTATCTAAAAAATCCTCCCGACACGCATCACCTGCTACAAACGCTAACGCACGAGATCGGCCACGCATTGGGTTTACAGCATAGTATGCGCAATGACTCTATAATGTTCCCATATATACCCGACATCGAGAATCAATTTCCAGTTAAGCTGAGCATAGAAGACATTCTCGCTATACAAAATCTGTACGGATCTCACGACGACGGAAATTATCCAACGGCGACTCCCGCGACCACCGCGACGCCCGCGACGACGAGCGTCGCGCCGACCGATCCAGCGCGAGCGGATCTCTGCGCATTGCGACGCGTGGACGCCGCGCTAATAATGAATCATCGATTATATATAGCTAATCGCCGCAACATATGGTCGGTCGACATAACCGAGAAATGTTACGGTAGACCCATGACGCTCACGGATTACGCGACGTTTCTACCGGCGAATTTTACGCGTCTATCCGCCGCGTATAGAAGACCCTCGGGCGATCTCGCTCTATTCGCGAACGATTCGATCTACCTCGCGGAATATCCCAGTCTTAAACTAAAATCGGGTTGGCCGAGATATCTCCACGATATCGGACTTCCCCGAAACGTTAAAATCAACGCGGCGATAAATACGCACACGGGACGAACCTACGCTGTATACGACGATGATAAAGTCGCGGAAATCGACGAGTGTCGCATGATAGTCATTAGACACGCTCCATTAAAAGATATATTTCCCGGAATTCCGTCCGCGATAACGTCGGCCTTCCGATACATCGATGGCAATCTATATTTCTTCGCCAAACGTCAGTTCTACGCCTTCAACGAATTTACAAATACCGTAACCTCGGCGGGTCCTTTCGATCTACACGCGCTCGGCATCGAGTGTCCTACGGATGGATTGCTAAGGCAATTGCGCGATCTCCTTAGTCGCGTCTATCGTCTCAGCGACACGATCGAGAAAGAGAGAATCGACGACGAGACCGACTAGAGCGACCCTACCGTTATTTTTTAAAAATAGAATATATAAGAGAAAACGCGCGAAAGGGGAAGAAGCGATCTCTACGCGAGTATATAAAGATCACTCATCCATTAAGCGCTTCATTATTAACGAAGAACACCGAAGCTAACGCGCGAAAAAGAACAAACGAGAAAGAACGAGTGACGATGTACGCGACAATGGGAGGACAACCGCAACAGCAACACTCATTCGACGATCGATCGAGACTAACCGAACGAGACCGCGAAGATAGCGCGGAATACGCTAAGAAAGCTAAAATGGACAATGGGTAAGACTATCGAACATTTATTCGAATTAATAATTCGCTAACACCGTTTCTCTCATCGCTCATATCTATTTTTTAGACGAGATCGCGATCGAACGCCAAGACACGACGCGGACGTCTCGATCGCGCGACCGCTCAGAATCTTAGGAAGACGCTATCCATTGACCAAAACCGCATATAAACATCTGGAAATTAACGTTAACGTCAACCGACCCTCCTTCGTAGAAATCGTCCTCGGAGATTGCCACGGCAAAGAGATCTTGCTAACGCCGGATACGTGGAAGGAACTGCTCGATCTACGACCCACGCTCCTGTCGCACTTTCGCTCCGACGAGCGCGACGAGGCGCGCCCGACGCCAATACACATCGGACAATTGACGCTACGATTCGGCAAACTCAACAATCTCCGAATACTTCGTCTCGAAACGCCTAAAATTCGCCTAGCCGTATCGAAGAACACCGTCGTAAATATATTAAATCTGGAACTTTGCGTCAACCGCATCGTTGCATCTTTAAGCGGTTTAACCACGCGCGTGGACAACAAGCTAATTCGTTTCCTCGACATCGCGGCGAGCGCTCGCGATAAAGCGCTTATTCCCGCGATGATACGCGAGAGCGATAACTTCGACCGCAACGATATAATCGATTGCGAACTGCAGGCTCTGCTCTTCGGAGAATCGTGATACGCTCGCTCGCGTACTCGTATCGTCGTATTATTAATACGTTAAAAAATTTGTAAAAGAAAACAATAAAAACACCTCTCCTCTCTCGCTAGAACGACGACGTCTCTTTATTTCACCACCCTTCGAAGATTCGCCATCGCTAAAGCGACGAGGGACGCCCCTCCGTCCGCTCGACCGCCCACCGACGATCCCCCGCCCCCTCGACGCCGGGCGCCCGCCGCCCGCTCGCGGATCGCGCGCTAGAAGCGCCCCCCTAAAGAATCGCGACGGCGGATCGCGCGCTAGAAGCGGCGCGCCCCCTAAAGAATCGCGCGCTAGAAGCGGCGGATCGCGCGCTAGAAGCGCCCCCCTAAAAAATCGCGACGGCGGATCGCGCGCTAGAAGCGCCCCCCTAAAGAATCGCGACGGCGGATCGCGCGCTAGAAGCGGCGCGCCCCCTAAAGAATCGCGACGGCGGATTGCGCGCTAGAAGCGGCGGATCGCGCGCTAGAAGCGCCCCCCTAAAGAATCGCGACGGCGGATCGCGCGCTAGAAGCGGCGGATCGCGCGCTAGAAGCGCCCCCCTAAAGAATCGCGACGGCGGATCGCGCGCTAGGGGCGCGAGTCGCGTCGAGGTCGCGAATCGGGCGCGCCACCCCCCGAGCGCCATCTCTCGAGCGCTCTCGGCGACTCGTACCCACCGCTTCCCCCCGGCCGCGCTTCCCCTCTCATCCTACTTACCCCCCCATGCACCCGCCCAGCCCGCTCTCCATCCCTCGGGCGCCCACAAACTGCTCCGAAACTATCTCTCTCTCTTACTCCCCAACGATACCCTCTCTCTCACACTCACACAAAACTGATCCAAAACCGGCCTATCTATACTACTCTGGAAGGACTTCGACAAGTAGGAAAGCTGGATATAGTGAAGAGGGAACTCATGAGGTGTAATGTGAGGATCGCAGGAATCTCTGAGACTCACTGGCAGGGGAGGGGTCACTTCCTAAGCAGCAGCCATGCGGTCTACTTCTCCGGATCTGACGACACAAGCCGCAACGGTGTGGCTTTTGTGATACCCAGCGGGCTGGTTGGTTCCGTTCTTGGCTATGACACTGTCAGCGATCGCATAATATCTGTTCGCATTAAGGCAGCACCTTGCGTGTTGAACTTCATCCAGATCTACGCACCGACAGCCGACACGGATGTAGAAGACATAGGCAACTTTTACAGCTCTCTGCAGGCAACCATCGAGAAAACTTCTAACCGAGAAATCACAGTAATCATGGGGAACTGGAACGCCAAAGTGGGACGCACCGATAACGATAACCACATTCGCAACGCAGTTGGGAGATACAGTATAGGAACTCGAAACGAAAGAGGCGACAGGCTTATCCAGTTCTGCATTGATAATAACTTTACAATTGCCAATATAGTCTTCAAACAACATATAAGAAAACAATACACCTGGACGTCACCAGATAACCGTACCAAAAACCAAATTGATTATATTTTGATCAACAGTCGATGGAGATCGGACATACTCTCAGCAAAGACACTTCCCGGGGCTGACTGTGGCTCGGACCACAGGTTACTGGCTTTCAAACTTAGAGTAAGAATGAAAATGTGTAAAGGAGCCGCAGTAAAGGCCAAATTACCGCCAGTTACTGACCAAGATGCTTTCCTTAGCAGACTTAATCACGAAATAGTATCGACCGACATGGAGGAATTGACCGACCCAGATGATTTGTGGAACCGACTCAAGGGCGTCATCGGGACGTCTTTAGCTGAACAACAACCAAAAGAACGGGCAAAAAACCGTGACTGGATTTCGGCCAATACCTTCAAAATAATAGAGGAAAGAAGAAAATTGCTAGCAACCGGCTTAAATAACACCGAAGCGGTAGACGAATATCGCAAGCTATCGTCGTCCATTCAAACAAACTGTCGAAGGGACAAAAACAACTTCCTAAACGATATCTGTGCGGACACCCAACTTCACGCAAACCGATTTCAATCGAAAGACGTGTTCCACAAAATCAAACTGATCACGCGGAAATTCAAACCTCGCACATGGACTATCTCTGACGAGAACGGCGTCCCGGTCACGGAAATCGACAGCATAATAGAGACGTGGAGAAGATACTGTGAGAGGCTGTATGCGGAAGACGAGCTGGTGGTGGCCAGTGGGCGGGAAGAGTATGAACAGGAGCCACACATCTTGATGGAGGAGGTGGAAAGAGCTGTTGGAAGACTGGCCAATAACAAGTCTGCTAGTATAGACTATATAACAGCAGAGGTATTCAAGGCAATGGGATCTACCGGAACAAGAATTCTTCATCGCATCTGTCAGAGAGTGTGGACCATCACAGTATGGCCCAAAGAGTGGGCCACCACCATAATAGTTCCACTCCACAAGAGGGGCTCAACCTGCAAGTGCGAGAATTATCGACTAATAGCACTCATCACGCATGCCAGCAAAATCCTACTACACATTATACATAGCCGACTGCAGCCGTTTGCCGACCGACAGATAGCCCCAGAGCAGGCTGGCTTTGTCAGTGGCCGAGGTACAAGAGAACAGATCCTGAATCTGCGGCAGCTGATCGAAAACTAGAGAGTATTATATACCCATGTTCTTGTGTTTTGTGGATTATGAAAAGGCGTTCGATAACATCAAATGGCACCTACTGTGGCCCATTCTTAGGGAAATGGGCTTTCCGCTGCACCTCATATATTTAATTAAAAATTTATACGAAAATAGCACAGCTGTCGTAAGACTCGAGAGCACCACCTCTGGAAAGAGTGTAATCAGGAAAGGGGTCAGACAAGGCTGCATACTCTCACCACTTCTGTACAACATCTACAGTGAATATATAATGAGGCAGGTGTTGGAGGACTGGAATGGTGGCGTGACCATAGGCGGTGAAAAGATCTCGAATCTTAGATATGCGGACGACACGCTGCTGGTTGCGAGGAGCAAAGAGGAGCTCCTTGCACTCCTGGATAGGCTTAATAGCACCAGTTTGGATTATGGATTTCACATAAATAACACCAAGACAAAAATCATGATAGTCGACCGGGAACATGATAACTTCCCTGGCACGTCACACATTGATCATTTCGAAGTAGTCGATAAATTTGTATATCTGGGCGCACTAATAAATAACCGGGGAGACTGCGGGGAGGAGATTCGCAGGCGTATCCAGCTGGGAAGAGTGGCAATGTCCCAACTGACCAAGGTGTGGAAAAGCCCCAACATCGCACGCCAAACCAAAATCAACTTGGTCAGAACATTGGTGTTCTCGGTATTCCATTACGCCTCCGAAACATGGACGCTACGAGCAGCCGATCGACATGTGGATGCGTTTGGGATGTGGTGCTGGCGAAGGATGCTGCGAATCTTTTGGACAGCGAGAAGGACATACGTGTCTATACTGGCAGAAATAAATCCGCCCCAAAGACTGTCCAGCTACGTGTACAGCCGCATCCTCAAGTTCTTCGGACACATAAATCGCAGCAACACTATTGAACACCTGATAGTCCAGGGGAAGCCGGAAGGGAAGCGACGACGAGGTCGTTCACCAACCCGATGGACCGATACAGTTAAACAGCTCCTTAATACCAACATGGAGGAGGCAGTGAGGGCCACCATCAACCGAGACAGATGGCACACCACTATTAGGGGCGCTATTAAAAACATGGAAGGACAAGAATAGTCACCACACATCTGCCAAGATGTCAAGGACTTAGATGATGATATACATTTATTGAGATATCGTTCTCAAGTTCGAATTTTTTAATTTGATTCGCAGTCACTGGAAACTCAATGTCCTGGAGTTTTAGCACTGTCGTATAATGAGGATATGAAAATTCCCGTTCCGCGTTTCTTTCAACTGGATGTAGAGCGGCGACCACGGACCACGCAAAACACGCATTGTCATTAGATTGCATGTTGATCACCGCTCTCTTCATTATTATCGCCCGCGGTAATTTTATGTGACATCCCGCGCGCAAAGGATTATATTTATTTATATTTACAATTAAATCGAGTATACGCGACAATGCCCACCCGCTATCGCGTTCTTGAAATTCTTGGAGCGATGCTAGAGTGGGCTCGACGACGCGCCGCTCGTACCATTCGCGTAAATCGGATGTGCAAAAGAGTTCATAGTTTCTCATATTGATACTTTTATTTGCGCGTTTATCACCCGTCACAAATTTACCATTGATCTTCTCACTATTAATCTTCACATTAAAGTGTTTTTCCATCACATTTTGCACGTGTTTGAGCCCAATGTCTTTGGCATCCTCGAAAAATTGACGAGGCTCGATGTGATTATGATTTATAATCGCACCAGTTAATATGCGGCTGTCGAACGCCATATCGATCTCTCGCCAAATCAATCCATGTTGCCGTGTACTGCATCCCGCATGCACAAAACGCCTGCGTAAGGAGTTCTTCAATCCCTCGAGTCGCGCGATCGGGCAATCAATGATTGTCGGCTGGCGGGCGCGAGCGGGACCTGCCAGTACCTGTTCGTTAGGTCTAGAGTGGTCAAGTATTTCGCGTCTCGGAGTTTATCGAGCGTGGCCGCGATGTGAGATAGCAGGTATGCGTCTTTCTGGGTCACGTCGTTCAGCTTGCGGAAGTCAATGCAGAACCGATAAGTCCCGTCCTTTTTCTTGACTAGCACGACCGGAGAGCTCCATGCGCTTTGTGATGGCTTGATTACTCCGGCGTCCTCCATTTTCCGTATCTCTTGGTCGATTATAACCTGTATAGCCGGATTGCGGGGGCAATACCGTTGCTTGATCGGCTGGTTGGTGGTCAAGCGGATCTGGTGTTCGATACGGTCTGTCGGGC
The DNA here is from genome assembly GCF_030449975.1 of Polyergus mexicanus. Lineage (NCBI taxonomy): Eukaryota > Metazoa > Arthropoda > Insecta > Hymenoptera > Formicidae > Polyergus > Polyergus mexicanus. The sequence goes on along the minus strand of NW_027223327.1, from coordinate 6,809,199 downwards.
CGTGTACCGCCTCGAACGCGGCTAGTTCCCGGTCCAGAAACTCCCTTAATTGGTGGTCCTTGTCCGAGGTTCGCAGCGTCAGCCCGGTCGAAATTTCTCCTACCGCGGGCTGATTGCTGGCAGTGGCGGCCGGAGGGGCGGTCATGGCTACCTCAAGCTTAGCCCAGAGACCGATTAGGATTGGCCCGCTGAGATTCGGCATGACCTGGAACGTGTGGGTCACGGTGCGGTCGGTAATGGTGATCGGTAGGTTCACTGTTTGTGTGATCGGGACCGTGGTGCCGTCGGCCAAGTTGATCTACTGGGTTAGCTCCTGAGAGGGGTGGCCGCAGTACCGGGCTCGTTTCGCTGTGGCTGGGCTCACGAACGAGACCTCGGAGCCAGAGTCGAGCAAGGCCCACAGGTGTCGATGGAGCAGCTGGATTTTGAGGTGTGGCCTGGGCGTGAACTTTACGTGGTGCGGTCGGGTCGGGCGGCGGCCGCTGGTTCCCCGGCCCGTGTCGTTTTCCGACGGTGGATGGCAGTCTCGGGTGAGCACGCCGTCTTTGCCGCAGCGAGAACAGAACTTGCGTGGTGGTCTCTTGCAGTCCAGGCGGGTGTGGCCTCGTTGCTTGGACCGCCAAAAGCATTCCTCTTTGCTGTAGGTGGCGGCGGCGACCGGCAGGCTAGGCATGCTTCGGGCCGGTGGTTGTTCCTCCTTTTGCCGGCGGAGGACCCTCTCGTGCTCGGAGGCCCTGGCACTTAGCTCCGCAACCCTGGTAGCCTCGGTTGACCGGATGTAGAGCTGGTAACTCGAGTGCAAGTTACCGTAGAGCAAGCGGGCCTTCTTCTGTGGCAAGTAGCCCCCAGCGCGTCTCATGATTGTCAGCAGGTCCGTGGCGTACTAGTCGATGGCTTCCCCCGGTCTTTGCCTTCGGGCCTGGGCATTTTGTCGGAGCTGATCGCGGTAGTCGGGTGGGAGGTACTTCAGCCGACGGTGCAGAAGGCGTCCCAGGTCGTCCAGTCCTCGTAGTTGTTACGGTATCATAACAACAGGTTTCCTCGTAACATCTCTGGTAGCCCTAAGAGAAACAATTTGTCGGCGTAGCGGTAGGATCGCCTTAGCTCCTCTAACCGTTCGAGGAACGCGAACGGGTCTTTACCGTCGAAGCAAAGGCCCCATTTGCGGATTCGATCGAGGATCGTGGTAGGGTTGTAACCGGACAATGTCGGTCGAGATGGAGAGCGTGCCACAAAATAAGGTTTTCCTACCTTTTTATAACAGTCGCCAGTTCGTTTAACCTCCAACGAACAAGGTGTAGCACTTTCACCAGTTCGTCTGCTCCTCCCACGAAGAAGGTGTAGTACTTTCCAACGCCTCTTCAAGATGGCCGCCGGATAAGTTCGTGCGTGTCTGTATGACGCAATTCCCTCAGTTACTGCGAAGTATCCCTTTTCCCCTGGAAAGCTGCTAATTATCTTCCCTTTTTATGTTTCAGGTCGCCGCTAGATTGGATCGTCGCCCAAGGACTCGGATTACCAAGTGGACACTGTTTGATGAAAATGAGGAGTTTGGACTTCGTAGACGCTCGGGTAAATAACTAACTTTCACGTTAATTACGAATATATAAAATATAATATATTTAAAATATAAACTTTTTGTTTTACAGCCTTTTAGGAAATCTTCGCGTGTCTCCACCGCACGGAGATAACTAACGCGTATAAAATATTATAAACTTGAACTTATGCTATTTCTCACTAGCATATCACAATCAATGTTCTTTGTACTTCTAGCTTCTTATGTCCGAACGCGTATCTGCTTCCGCAAACTTGTTAACGCAATCGTAAAGCTATGATTTCTTTTCGGATCTTACGAGACCTATCGACGAAAGAACTATCGACAAAAGGCGAACGAAACTCTCAATCGACAAAAGGCCACGGAACTCCATCGACAAAAGGCCAAGACTCCCATTCTGCAGCGCCTCATACCGGGCTCCCCACTCTGGGCTTTCCCCACTCTGGCCGCCCCCACTCATGCTCGCGCATGCGCTGTACGCTTCTTATACGCGAACTATCTTAAAATATAACTGTAATAAACCGCTTTCGCGAGGCGGTCGTGGATAACTCGGTCGGGATCCGGGGCTCGTGAAAGGGTATCGAGAGACGAACGATAGATGCGTTAGGTAAAATATAATTTATTGCGTTTAAATATGTGTGTATACAGAGTGAGTGTGTGTGTAACTATTGTATGTGTTGGTGTGAGCGCTGGTGTGTGAGTGAGTGATAAGCGAGCGAGTGCGTGTGCGAACGTGTAATATCTGCGTGGGATTTACAATATATCGGAAGTATGTGGGTGTGATCGTGTGCGTGCAGCCAAACGCCCTCGTGTAGGTGTGAGTGTCGGTCGCGGTGCATCCGAATTACATGCACGGATTCACGGATACACGGTGCGGAGCGCGATTTCGGCGATTCGTAAATATGTCGATTACGAGAGCGGATTTAGATTTCGGCAGGGGCCGCTAACTACCGGGCGGTAATTTCGGTCGGCTCGATGGGCGGTCCTTAAACGTGTCGGTATTGATCTGATTGCGTCGATCGATGTCGCGGCCGGGTTAGATCCTCCCCCTTGAGCGGGACTTAGCGCGCCGTATTAATGGCGAGTCCGATCGCGGTAATGGCGGTCGCGGAATTACCGTGAGTTCGCGGATATCGCGGTATGGTTTCGTCGGGGATGATTTTCCCGTAGAATGCAGGAGTGCAACGGCCGACGGGAACACCCGTCAATGGCAGGGAACTCCCTACCACTGGATGATCGCCGTTGCACGCAGGTGGACGGATGCGTGTGAGGTGTCGAGAACTCCCGACGGAAGCTGAGTACGCCCAACCTCGTGTCCCTCGGTCGCAGAGATGTTTAACGGATCGCTCTTAGAGATGCCGCAAACTCTCGGCGGAGGCTGGGTACTCCCAACCCCGTTTTCTCTCTCTTCGAGCGTGTGTTAGGATCGTTCTGGATTCCAGGCGTCGTACTGACTCTGGCGGTTGCGGAAGATCTGGTCTCGATATGGAAAATGTGCCCTTATTTATACCGCTTTTTCCGGCGGGTGCGCGTGCGTAATATGCCTGATTGTTTTAAGGCATATTGTTTAAATTTAAACCGTCGCGCGCGACTCGGGTGGTTTCGGGAACGGTCGGTACGGTTACCCGAGCGCGGCGACGATTCCCGGTAAACAACGCGTCTTGACGGCGGTTATAAATTTGAACGCTTTTCTTTATATCTTAAAAATGGGCGCTCGGCGCCTCCGCATTATGCCCGACCGGTGTTTGTCGGGCGGCGGACTTCCGGCGGATCGACAGCCGGGTAACGGTGGAGGGATGCATCGTTACATAACTAAATCGCACAATATAATAAAACAAATATAAAATCACGCAAACGCTGTCAAACTAAACATAAATAATATTACCGCAACTTATAAACATAAAACTAAATTCAGGAAAGTGTCGCGGTGTAGCACTTTTGTGCAGGTGTATTGGTGTAATAGTGTTACCAAAATGTAAGAACTACGTATGCTCGTGTTCTGGTGTAAGTATATCAAAGTGCAGCGTGTAGAGTGTATGTAGTGTAGAATTGAGTGTAAGTGTAAAAAGCATGTGTTGTGCGTATCGTCTCAAGTGTATAAACTTATAGCTATGATACAAAATGTACATTTCACTATACTTTTCTGGTTAAAGTGTTGCACCCAAAGTACAGCACTTTTACCAGAAAAGTGCAGCTTTTCAAAACTGCCGAAATTGCTACGCAAAAGATTAAAATAACATAATAACCTATGATGACAGACCAAACAATTGTCCAGAGTTGGTCTTTTTCTGTCCGTTCATCGTCTGGACCATCTGCCTCCCAAGCCCCTTCGATAGCCTGGATAGCCGACTTCAGGGACAGGGGTCAGTTTGAGTCGTTCCGGCGTCGCTTCTCCCTCGGTCGGCATGTCGGCGGTGTCTCGTTCGGAGAACAGTTCCGGGTTTTGGGTCACGTATTGCCGCAGTCGGTGTCGCAAAGTATCGAGGTTACCGATACTATCGAGGCCGTGGTTGACTAGAAGAGTCACAAGCTGGACTTTCGAAAGGTTGTATATCCAGGAGATTCTCATCGGGGTGCGCACGTAAGCTGGAGTCTCTACTGGGCAGGTCCCTGTCGGGCGCCATGTAACGCGGTCACCTTGCTTGATGCTCGGATCGGCTCGTCGGTGTCCGGGTTCGAGAGGAGGGGAGACTCAAGCTTGCGATAACACAATGTAGGTAGAAAAGATAGTTTATTGAGATAGAGATAGATATGTACAGAGTAGCGTGCAGGGCCAGATGATGTCGGTAGACGTCCGTTGGGCTGATGTCGAGGTGCGGGTGGCGTACAGCGAGAAGCGTACGGCGGCGTGAGACATAAAGCGGGCGCGGCTAAATCTTTACTATGGTTTGATTGGCGGTGCGGGCTAGCAACGCGGCTATAACAAACGGACTTATTACTAGCAGGCTTAACGGACGGACTTAGAGCTACAACGCGGCTAGAGCTAGCGGACTTATTACTAACAGGTCTTATTACTAGCGGGCTTAGTAGTACGGCGCGGTTACAGCTAATGGACTTACTACTAACAGGTCTTATTACTAGCGAGCTTATTCCTACGGCGCGGTTAGAACTAGCGGTTTTACTTCTACTAGGCTTATTCCTACGGCGCGGTCATAACTAGCGAACTTATTTCTACCAGGTTTAGTACTACGGCGCGGCTAACGACTTAGGTCTACGACATACAACTTACGATCTAGTGTCAGGCTGAGTGGCTAGGTATTGCGGGCAGGACCGAGTGTCACGTCGGACCCTGCCTTGGCAACGGAGGTCGGTGCAACCGGACAGAGCCAAGTACAGCCCCAGGCAGAAATAAAAACCGGTGCAACCTGGCGGAGCTGAATGCAACCTCGTCTCTAGGAGCGGTAGAGATAGGAGCCGGTACAACCTGGCAGAGTTGAGGGCAACCTCAGTCCTGGAGGCAGAGAGAGCCGGTGCAATCCAGCAGAGCTAAGGACAACCTTCCCCCAAGAGGTAGTAGGTAGTGGTTAGATCGGTGTCAGGAGCTGGATGGCAGGACGGGATCTGGTCTCGATGTCTCGGCTGGTCGGGCTTATATACTCGACCATTGCCCCCACTAGGTGTTGTCGGTCGGTTCCACGTGAGGACCGCGAGAGAGATAGTGTCTGGTGGGAGGGCGACGGTGAGTACGGCGTATGAGCAAGTGAGACAACGCGTGCGGTGTGCGTGCAAGCGGAATAGGTAGCGTAGGACAAGTAACGTTGGGTGGAATAAAGCGAGCCGCGTGCGTATATATATATATATATATATATATATATATATATATATATTCCGTACATTCATAGCAACGGCCCTGCCGTTACAACTTTAAGCCGAAATAAATAGTTTAGGTACTATGAAAATGTGCTGTACATACTTTTATTATAAAGGTGAAGACAACGAAGAAATTTACACATGCTGCTTTATGCGTATTCCAGACTTATTTTCGAATATTCGTGTTGTGCGACAACATGAAAGTGCAATTTATGACCTAATCCTGGGATTGTTTTGCGGAGAGTGTAGAAGACCGCTGTACCAGATAATGCCCTGTAATATGTGCCCAATTTGCACTATATAAGCTGGACAAAACTTGTGTTGCGAAAAAACTTAAATAGGAAATATGGAGGAACCCAAATACGTTGCGCGATTAGAACAATATCTATGGGAGGATTTCATAGGGGTAAACTCGACGAGTTTATGCGGTTTATGGGAAGAGGAATGCCTTAAATGTCTCGATGAATTAGAAACACAATATCGAATCAGAGGAGTCAAAGGGGTTTGTGATTCGATCTGGTCAAATTGCGCGACTACAAAGTTTAAGGTATTCGATACGCAAAAAATACAAACGTTTAGATGCTGTGTCCCGGCGCTAACATCCCAGTGAATTCGGTAGTGCAAATGATACAAGGCCGAGAAATCGGTTTAAACAAATCGTATACAGTATACTTGGACGATTATCTGAGACGTTATCCGTTATCGGTTGAGTTCAAGAATTGGTGAACATTGTAAGTATCTATTTTTAAAAATATTAAATATTAAAAATTAAATTAGTATACTAATAAGACTTTTATTTTTCTGTTTCAAAAGGAGCGCCGCCCTATTATATATTTTATATATTTTTTAATATTTTTAATATTTTTAATATTTTTAATATTTTTATTATTATTATTTTATTTTTTTTTATTATTATAATAATTATATTTTTATTATTATCATTATTCTATATTTTGTATTCTATATTTTACGCGCGCGCGTTCGCGCGCGTACATGCACACGCACATGCACACGCACACGCACACGCGCACGCGCACATATACACACACACACGTAGGCATTTATATTATACACATTTATATTAAATAAATATAATTACTATTATTATTATTATATATAAAAAATGTTGATTATTTCTGCGCCTACTCCTTTCCTCTTCCTACTCCTGCATACCTCGCGGTATCTCTCTTTCTCCTTTTCTCTCGCGAACTTCATCCTTTTCCCACGCCAATGCGGACGCTATCCTTCTCCTACACGCGTGTATGTCTCGCGCTTTCTCTCTCGCACCTATTCGCGGATGCCTCGCGCTATCTCTCTGGCACCTACTCGGCTTCGCCGCGGTTCCCCTCTTTCGCGCGGACCTCTTGCCTATCGGTTAGGACACGGTTCCTCTCCCCCCCTCGCCGCGGACCCCTCGCTTACCGGTTTCGCCGCGGTCCCCCGCGTGACGTCATACCCCCCGCGGCGATTCCCCCCCCCCGTGACTCCGCCCCCCCCCAGAGGACCTGAATTAGAAATAGCCTATATATACTACTAATAACTTACTTTGAAATATAAAATTGTATATAAAATTTTAATATAAACTGTAATATAAGTTTATAATTAAATTCTTTATATGAATATATAAAATGTAATATATATCATATATTATGTTTTTATATATTTTTATATATTATATTTTTACTTTTAATTTATATACGTATATGTAGATTTCGAAAAAAATAATACTAATATCCGGTTTTGCTAATAAAACACCAACAATTTTTTTATAATATAGATATAAAAATAAAAGCGAAGTATGAGATATATATATACATATATACATAAAATAAATCTTTTTATTTTCAAAATCAGATGTCAGTTTCATTAAAAAAATATTTCAAAATGTTTATTTTTTAAAATCGTTTTCTCTCTTTGCTATAGATCAAGTTTACAAAAAATTTTATTTAAGAACTTTTTTATTTAACTTTAACTTATACTTTTTTAATTTTTTCATGTTATCCATCGATCTTTTTTAAGGACATGTCTTCAATGAAAACATGACTTCCTTAAAATGAATAAGGCTGGAATATAATGTTGGTTTTTTAAATTTTCTCAATCTTTTTATATCATCTACTTTTTATTTTAAGGACATGTCTTCATAACGAAAACATGACTTCCTCAAAATGAAAGATTGATATACAAGATTCATTTTAGATTAAATTGTTAAATACATATGTTATCTTGCAATAAATAGAGAAATGATGACTGAGTATCGTTTGAACATGTCTCGATTGGACACAATCGATTGCGATTTATATATGAAAAATCCTAAATACCGGTCACTACCTGCCAACCGTGCAACACGTTTTATAAGTAATAAAAGTTTATATACAGGATGTCCCCAATTTAAATGACAAAACTTCAAGTGTGTGTAGAAGGCCGAAGAACTAAGACAAGAAGTCTTTCAGAGGTTTGCTCGTTTTTGCTCCCTTTTAGAGAAAATCGCAAAAATTCAAGATCTCATTATCAGTTGTTCTCTTGAGTTGATTGGCATAGAATAAACTTTCTGCTTCAAGGTTTCTTACATATGTAAACACTTGATGTTATCCTTTACGGTGCCAATCAATTCAAGAGAGCAATTAAGAGACCGAATCATAGATGCAGTGCACCAAATATCGCTAGAACAATGTCTAGCTACAATTAATGAGGTCAGTGCTAGATGTAATGCTTGCATTGCTGCAAGAGGGCAACATTTTGAACAATATCTGCATTAAATTGATGATAACATAAATAAAATGTAAATAAATAACTAAAAAAACGAAAACTTGTTTTGTTTCTTTTTTTGTGATTTTCTCCAAAATGGAGCAAAAACGAGCAAATCTCTAAAGGACTTTCTGTCTTAGCTTTTCGGTCCTCTACACGCTCCTTTTGCCATTTAAATTGGGGACACTCGTATATGTTTATTTATATATCTCTGTTGACATTAATATCCATAACACAAAGATCGCAACCACAGTTGAAACAATTGCATAAATCTGAAAGTAACAGATCTTATCACGAGGAAATGTATACAGGGTGTCCCAAAGTACCCTTGACGACGTTCGTGAGCAAGTAGAGCACAGCAAACTGAACAGAAAAGTACTGTAACATTTTTTTCTATAACGCTTAATAAAGGAGTTATTATTGAGTAAAGTTTGGCCAATCAGCGTCGATCTTTAGCCGCGCTTCTGATAGTGTGCGTGAGCATTTCGTCGCTACGGCGACGCACACTGGCATACTGACAGACAGGCGGCTCACTGATGTGCGTCCGGCTAAAAGTCGGCGCTGATTGATCAGACTTTGCTCAATAATAACTCCTTTATTAAACATTATAGAAAAAGATGGTACAGAACTTTTCTGTTTAGTTTATTGTGCTCTACCTGCTCACGAGCGTTGTCAAGGGTATTTTGGAACATCTTGTATAATACAGAAATCTTTGCTATACAGGGTGATTCAAAACAACCTTCTGTCCTTACGATGTCATATACTTGACTCAATTCTAAGACGATTTTTCCTTCGCCAAAATTTTTTCCGAGGCTTAGTTTTTAAATTATAAGCCAAAATAATTAACGTATTACGGGTCGCGTACGCGAGGCAGGCAGGAGCGGTGCAACTCACTGTTCCATGCTGATGATTACGTGAGGCGCTCGCTGCGATCAACTATTTGCTACATGCGATGGGGTGTATGTGTGAGGGAGAACGTATACGCGTATACACACACATACATTCTCTCTCTCTCTCTCTCTCTCACTCACACACTGACTCTTACCTCGTATGTAGAGATTCGTTGTCCTCATACGACTCAATAAGTAATATTTCCGTGTGATTCAACAAGTAACTAGCAAACTTTTTTTTACTCACAAATTGTACCACTTATCGAACTTTTACGAATTAATCCACGCACTTTATCGATAAACTGAATTTATTTAAAAAAACGATGTTATTATACGTCATTATATTTTCATATTTTATAGTTTTATGTTTTCGAAACTATCAAATTTACAATGTCGGAGGCTTTAGCCGGTCATAGGATACGTACATGATAGCGTCCGCGTCGATCACGCGTAAGGTGATACATTCAGTCGTTCGGCAGCCGGCAGCCGGCAACGCTAGACCGACATAACTTGCTTGTTGTCGTCGCGACAACATTTTAATAATTAATCGGTAGTAATCGGTAGATTATGATTAATATATAAACGTTAATAAATTCAATTTATCGATAAAATGCATGGATTAAAACGTAAAAGTTCGATAAGTGGTACAATTTGTGAGTGAAAAAAAGTTTGCTAGTTTTTCGTTGTGTTACACGGAAGTATTACTTATTGAGTCGTGTGAGGGCAACGAATTACTATATAAAAGGTAAGAATCAGTGAGAGAGAGAGAGAGAGAGAGAGAGAGAGAGAGAGAGAGTGCGTGTGTGCGATCAGCTGTTTGCTACATGCGATGGGTGTAAAAGAGAAAGAGACAGAGAGACAGAGAGACAGAGAGAGAGAGAGAAAGCGTCATTTATTGAGCGCTCTGGGACGAGTCCTCTCAAGCGCAAGGCAATACATGAAAAAGTAACATAATAAAATAAATACAAGCTAATTACATGAAGTGATAGTACATGTAAGCGTATATAAAGAATATATGTGTATAAGAGTGAGAAAAGATGAGAAAAATGAGAAATGAAAAATGAAAAATGGAGGATGAAAAAAGGTATGCCAGAGAGAGATATCAGAGTGTTAAGGACAGAATCACGACCTTCAATCAGCTAACAGACAAGCAAATGCGCATAGAGCTCCTGCTTAAAATCATTTGAAGTCTTCGCGTTCTTGATTGACTGAGGGAGACCATTCCACAACCTGACCGAGGTTACTCTAAAAGAACGTTTGAACAGCTCAGTCCTACATTGTGGCTAAATTAGAGTGTCATTCGAAGCCCTCGTTGCTCGGTTTGATGTTAATACCCTTTGATTAAAATTGGAGTGCAAAAGGCCAGACTGACCTGTCCGAAGTATCCCGAACAGTAGGCATCCAACGAAGTAAGTTCTCCTTGAATCAATCTTGAGCCACCTGAGTCTCTCGTAGTAGGGCGTGATATGCATGTCAGCCTTCACGTTAAAAATAAATCTGATACAGGAGTTTATGGCTCTATGGAGTTTTAGGTTGTGCTCAGCCATCATGTCCGTGAAAGCTGCACAGCAATAGTCAACATGTGGGTAGATTAACGTGGTCTTGGATCTAAGAGCTTCCGGTAACAGGTGCTTGCAAAGCTTTAGCTGATACAGTATAGAGTGAATCTTATTCGTCATGATGACCTGCCTCTCCAATGACAGAGTGTTCATGATCGTCACTCCGAGGTACTTAATAGATGTTGAATATTGTACTGTTGACTTGTCCACTTTTTATTTGGGAAGAGTAGTCAGATCGATAGTCCTGACGTAACGCAGCGTTCCCATGACTATTGCCTGCGTCTTCTCAGAGTTAAAAATAAGCCTGTTGGTAGTCGACCAGCCAAGGATGGCATTAATGTCTTCATTTACCATCCGGATAGCATCGGGCAGGTCCCTAGGAGCACAGTGGATGTAGGCTTGGAGGTCGTCGGCGTAAAAACTATATTTACAGTGCTTGAGCACACACCCAAAGTCCGACAGGTATAATGTGAACAGTAGAGGGCCCAAAACCGAGCCCTGGGGCACTCCAGCCCCAACACGAGACAGAGACGAAACTACGCCCTCCGCCCCGTCCCTGACAGCCTGAGTTTGCTTCGTAAGATATGAATGCATCCATCATACTATCCCATCCGACAAATTTAAACTCTTCAATTATTCATTAGAAGGAAGTGATCCACCCTGTCGAAAGCCTTCGAGAAGTCGAAGGAAACCGACACGGTAACCATCCGCTGCGTGTCTGACCTCATCCAGCATCCGTATCAAACATGTTTGCGTTGAGTTGTTGTTTCTATATGCTGACTGACACGGATCATAAAGGCCAGAGTCCTCAAGATACTCTCGGATCTGGTCATAGACCACACGCTCAAGCATCTTCGACGGAGCAGGAAGGATCGAGATCGGCCGATAATACTGCACTGATGTTGGATTCCTGATCTTAGGAATCGGACAGATAAGAGCCGATTTCCATTGCTTCGGGAAGACTCCATATGTCAGAGAGAAGTTGAATAAATGCTCCACAATAGGCAGTGTACTGTTCATCGTAAGTCTCAACAATCTCAACGAAACACCATCCATGCCGACTGCATTAGACCTAGCTCTAGCGATAACCCTCGCAATAGTTGAAGGCTCAACATATTTCCAATGAAGATCTTCGTCATTGAAGTCGCCCGTGAGTATGTCCTCGAGAGAATTGCTGTTCATCAGATCCAGATGACCTCCACAGTGTACAAAAAATTCGCTGAGTTCCTCAACAGTGTGCGAGAGGCGCCGCGGGGTGCTCCTGGCCTTGACGAGTCTAAGATGCCTTAGTCTGTTCCAAACCTAGCTTGCACTGCCCGCACGGTTGAAGGCGTCGATGTAGAAGGCGCTCTTGGCAGTTCGTTGAACTTTCGACTTTGTGTCTCATTGCGCAGAAGTTTGTACTGGTTGTAGTAGAAGACAGTTTTATGCCTCCGCCAAGCTCTTCTGGCCATATCTCTTCTACGCAAGGCGGCACGGATATCCACTGTCAACCATCCCAGACAGCACAAGGATGTCCTTAGGACGTCCAAAGGGCATCCAGGACATACATGTAGGACATCCTCAGGATATCCCATTGTAATCCTCAGATCTCCTCTGGATGTCCTGAGGAAGAGTAAATGATAGCCGTATATTAACCTCTGGAGAATCCAGGGAGATCCTGTGGAACATCCTAAGAATTTTTATAGGATATGTTAGGGATATTTTTCGTATGTTTCAAGGAGCAAATTTAAAAATTCCAATATAAATTAAAATTATGTTTTGTTATTTACTGCCAATATTAAAAATCTAATATTAAAAATAGTTCACCGTTCTTTAATATTTGAGGCTTTCGTGCTGTACATGAATATTTTAGGTTTGGCTCCGGGTTTGAGTTGTGTAATATTTTCTAAACAATCCAATATCTGAATTCCCTATGTTGGGATTGCATCAGAAATTGAACTGATAGAAAATAATTACATTTGTAATTTCCTGTCAGTTGCTCTTTGCAAGCTTTATATAATTCTCATGACCAAATCTCAAATACGAGTTCGCGTGTCGCATAGCGGTAAACAAACGAACTAGCGGTTGAATACTATTGTTTGTAAAGTTTTTGGAATGTTGCGAACAGTAACATTTCTCATAAAATATTAAATAAATAATAATTTTGGATATATGAAAATGTGCGCATCAAATTCAATTATTAATATTAAACGAAATTAATGTTAACAATTAATTGTACATGTATATGTCCTCTGGAAATCCAAAAGACATCCAATATAATAGATATGGCAAATATATCCCACAGACATCCAGGGGTTATCCAGTGGACATTTATAGGACATTAATACTTATTATAATACTTAAGATTTCTAAATTATATTAAATAGCCCACACAACTAAAAATAATTATGTATGCATATTAAATTTTTATAAATATATTTATAATAATATATCTTAAAACCAGGGTTGGGAAGTAACGCGTTACTTGTAACGCCGTTACCGTTACAGTTACTTTTTTTCGGTAACTGTAACGGTAATGGCGTTACAAATTTTATTTGTAACGGAAAAAGTAACTTCGTTACATTTTTCGGTAACAAGTAACGAATTTAACAGTTACTTTTATCGTTACTTTTTTCAAATTTTTTGATTTATTTAAGATATTATTCTTGGTATTGTGCGTGATAAAATTTTTATCTTAACCGTAAAGCCGTAAGCAAATCGACCAATTAGCATTCTTATTATGTTGTAAAAATGCTTGAATGTGATTGATCAACTTATGGCTCTTGCAGACCAGTGCGATGACGCGACGCGCGATATCCAATGAGAGCTTTATCTTTTCGGAAAAGCAAAGCTCTCATTTACTACCAGTTCTAAGTACCTTGCAACGAAAATTAGAAAATCTCAATAAATCTGACCTTATAGATTGCCATTCATTAGTTGAAGCTATTCAGCAAGGTTTAAATAAAAGGTAACTTATTAATTTGATTAAACATATGTTATTTAATTTTAAATAAGGATTTAATTGAAAAATATTATTTTATTTTAAACTATTGATTTAAAAGTATTAATTTCAATAAAACAAACAATGTCGCTTAATTTACTATATTTGATTTTAAATTTCTTACAATATTTGAAACAAAAGAATTAATAATAGCAGCATGTTTACATCCAAAATTTAAGTTAAACTGGTTAACCGGAGAAAAAAGAAAACGTGCTGAAAATTACTTGGAGGATTTATTGGGAATCCGATCAACTGAAAATTCTTCAAAAGCTGGAAAATCTGACGATCACGATGATTTTTTCATTTTTGAGCAAAAAACGGTGCAAAATGAATCTGAACAAGAAGAATTGCAACGGTTTTTAAAATCAAATAATTGTAATATAGAAATGTTAAACGACTATCCAAAACTTAAAAAACTTTTTATTAAATATAATACAGCTCTACCAAGCAGTGCATCTGTAGAAAGAATGTTTAGCATCGGTGGCTCTGTATTAACACCACAAATAGGGCATTTAAATGATGATACTATGGAGCAACAAATTTTATTAAAAATTAATAAAGAATTTCGATAAAATTTAATCATTTAGTTTGTAATAAACCTTGAATGAAATCTTGCTTACAATTTTTTAAAAGTTTTTCTTATGCAAAATAATTTATTAGTTGTATTGTAAAAAAGTAACGGAAATTGTAACGACTCGTTACTTTTTAGTAACTGTAACGGTAACGAGTTACTTTTTAAAATTAGTAACGAGTAACTTTTTAGAAAAAGTAACGAGTTACTTTTTAGAAAAAATAACGGTAACGGTAACGAGTTACTTTTATAAAGTAACTTTCCCAACCCTGCTTAAAACATCCTACAAATGAACCGTCCTGGACATATTCAGGATGATCCTGAGGATGTTTTGTGCTGTCTGGGCATGATGCCGTCAGGTTCTTGAAGTGCCGTCGCTTAAGCGGTACGTGCAAATTGAAGATTTCAAGCAATTTAGCATTGAAGACTTCGATCTTTTCATCCATATTATCCGTGACCAATAGGTCAGTCCAGTCAATGCCACTTATGTCAGACTGAAAGGCAGTTGCATCAAAGCCACGCCAGTCTATGCAGTCAACACACCTTGCACGACGCCGCTGCAGTTTGATTCCGTATTTGATATAAATAAGGTCGTGTGCTGACAGGAACACAACACCATGTTGACCATGACCCTAAAGAGAGAGAGAGAGAATGTATATGTGTGTGTATACGCGTATACGTTCTCTCTCACACATACACTCCATCGTATGTAACAAACAGTTGATCGCAGCGAGCGCCTCACCAGGAACGTAATCACCAGCATCGGACGGTAAGTTGCGCCGTCCCTGCCTGCTTCGCGTACGCGGCCCGTAATTCGTTAACTATTTTGGCTTACAATTTAAAAACTAAGCCTCGGAAAAAATGTTGGCAAAGGAAAAATCGTCTTAGAATAGTGTCAAATATATGACATTGTAAGGACAGAAGCTTTTTTTGACATCCTGTATATGTATTAATTTTTTACTTTAAGAATTTTTTCTGGAGGTGCACGATTGACAGATAGTGACCGGTATTTAAGATTTTTCACGTATAAATCGTATTCAATTGGATCCAACCGAGACATGTTCAAACGATATTCAATCATTATTTCTTTATTTATTGCAGGATAACATACAATATGTATTTAACAATTTAATCCAAAATCAATCTAAATATCAATCTTTATTTTAAAGAAGTCATGTTAAAATAAAGAGTGGATGATATACAAAGATTCCCATACAGCACAATGATGTCCTTAGGACGTCCAAAGAGCATCCAGGACATACATGTAGGATATCCTCAGGATATCCCATTGTAATCCTCAGATCTCCTCTGGATGTCCTGAGGAAGAGTAAATGATAGCCGTATATTAATCTCTGGAGAATCCAGGGAGATTCTGTGGAACATCCTAAAGATTTTTATAGGATATGTTAGGGATATTTTTCAAGGAGCAAATTTTAAAATTTAAATATAAATTAAAATTATTATATTTTGTTATTTACTGCCAATATTAAAAATCTAATATTAAAAATAGTTCACCGTTCTTTAATATTTGAGGCTTTCGTGCTGTACATGAATATTTTAGATTTGGTTCCCGGGTTTGAGTTGTGTAATATTTTCTAAACAATCCAATATCTGAATTCCCTATGTTGGGATTGCATCAGAAATTGAACTGATAGAAAATAATTACATTTGTAATTTCCTCATCAGTTGCTCTTTGCAAGCTTTATATAATTTTCATGACCAAATCTCAAATACGAGTTCGCGTGTCGCATAGCGGTAAACCAACGAACTAGCGGTTGAATACTATTGTTTGTAAAGTTTTTGGAATGTTGTGTTGTGCCTCCGGAGAGGCACGGTAGTTGGGATCGTTTGCCGGAAGGAATTTGGGAATTCGGGCTCCGCCTGAGAACTTTATTTAAATAATTCGGACACTTTCCACATTAAATAAATAGATTAATATCAGATTTATTTGTGGTTTGGTTTATTTACAATGTTCCCGCACTTTCGCTCGCGTCGCGTATCACGATAACGGTTATCTTAACGTGCGCGTGTCTAGAGTCGAGTTTCGGTCTCGTGGCTATTCAATATTATAATAACTATTGATACTCGTTTTGACACTCGCGGTTGTTAGAGATATTGTTCGCGTAAAGGAATAAAGATTGCCCGTTTGGTAGTTATTGCGACTACCCGCGTAATATTAATTAATGATCAAGACTGCCCGCGTAATATTTATGGTAAAGACTGCCCGCCGTTCGTTAGCGGTGGGCCTTTTTATTAACTCCCTTTGGCTACCCGGGAGGGGGTCGTTTAGCGACAAGGCTGTGTGTCGTGTCGCTTGATTTTGGCAATATCCGGATGCAAGTTAAGAAGTTCTAAGTAGAACTTCTTTGCTTGCACTTTCGCAATTTCTTTATTCCTTTTTATTTCGCTTTTAAGTAGGACTTCTACGTTGCATTTTCGCAATGTCCTTCTTCCGCTTGCCCTGATTTCCGCGTTTTCGCAATGAAATGATTGCACGGTCGCTCGGGCTTAGCGCGTGGCTCGCGTTGTCAGCGCTTTGTTTGGTCAACGCTCGTAACGTGATCTGTATTCGCGTTACACATTGGGCAATCATATAAAATAATATGTATTTAGAATAATATATTTAATAATTCGTGTATAGCCTGTTCGGGCTATAACAGTTGCAAACAGTAACATTTCTCATAAAATATTAAATAAATAATAATTTTGGATATATGAAAATGTGCGCATCAAATTCAATTATTAATATTAAACGAAATTAATGTTAATAATTAATTGCACATGTATATGTCCTCTGGAAATCCAAAAGACATCCAATATAATAGACAGGGCAGATATATCCTATAGACATCCAGGGGTTATCCAGTGGACATTTATAGGACATTAATACTTATTATAATACTTAAGATTTCTAGATTATATTAAGTAGCCGACACAACTAAAAATAATTATGTATGCATATTAAATTTTTATAAATATATTTATAATAATATCTTAAAACATCCTACAAATGTCCTGAACCGTCCTGGACATATTCAGGATGATCCTGAGGATGTTTTGTGCTGTCTGGGAACTGTAGACATGCAATATCCCGGTTGGTTTCAACATGATGCTTGCAGCTCCCACCGAAAGGATCTTGCATATTATATGATGAAAGTAAAAATACATAAAGATTTAATTTGGTTAGGAGAGCGATTAAGGATTTCAAAAAATCGCTCTCAGCATAAACCTCCACAAAAGCTGACGAATATACAAAGTATGTAAAATATATCTTTACATTAACTCGCGGCATTTTATGCGGATCGAGTAAAAGACATATATATTTAACACGGAACATATAAATCGTGATTTATCTAATGAAGCGATTTATGAAAAGTAGGATAGTGTGCAGTTTGCGGTCTTATGACGGACCGAACTGCAAAGGGAGACAGTTAACTTAGAATTCTTTACAATTATAGTACATTTTATTGATTTTATACTTTATTTTTTTATGCGCAGACATACGTGTTTCATATCTGCTCACATAAAATTATATATATATATATATATATATATATGTATTATGTTATGCTTATTTCAAAAGAATTCTACGTTACATGTCAATTGGCCTCCACGTGGCGTCTCCTGGAAATGCTCTGTATGAGCAGCTAACAATTGACATATTAATATTATTATAATTTGTTACATTTTCCATGTCATTTCAGATGTATATATATTATATATAATTAATTATATTACGTTACATTTCAGATATATATGATTATTACATATATAAAAAAAATATATATATATGTGTGTGTGTAATTATACATATACCTGAAATAACATGGGAAATATAATAAATTTAAGAGTTAAACTTCTCTTTCCAAAAATTACTGCGAAATGTAATTATTCGAAAAGAAATATCGTCACTTCGAAATAATACATGTACGATCTATTAAAAGAATTATATATATAGAAATGCAATTATTCGAAAAAATATCATTTCAGAGTCCATATATACGAAATATTTCGTATATATGGATTCTGAACTGATATTTTTTCCGAATAATTACATTTCTCGTGTTACCATATATTATTTTACCATCTCTTAGATTTTAGATACTGTTTCTCATTCTGGCCGCAATATTACTGAGAGGACGCTAGTGCGCAGCGATCTTTTTCCAACTCACACTAACTCCCGTAGGACCATCGGTCTTTAATAGTATCTCGTCGGTGTCCTTGACAATCTTTTTGTTAATTTTCCGTTTTGATGATTAATACGAACAAACGATAACTGTTACGAACATTGATATATAGATTATATATTGATGTTTATAAAATAATGAAAAATAAAAGTTGACACCATTTAGTCTCAACCGTTTCCACCGACTAAATTTCGTGTCAATTCGCTGCCACTCCGACAAAAGGTCTAGTTTCTACCGAAGTATTAATTCGCATCTAGTGCGGCGTAGAACCAAATTTAAGTCGATGGAAACACGACTGACTGCGTTCATTTCACTCCCATTTCGATCTACAAGCTTTGTTGAAGGGGCAGCGAATTGACACGAAATATAGTCGGTGGAAACGGTTGAGACTAAATGGTGCCAACTTTTACTTTTCATTATTTTATAACCATCAATATATAATCGATATATAATCTATATATCGATGTTCGTAACAGTTGTCGTTTGTTCCTATTAATCATCAAAACGGAAAATTAACAAAAAGATTGTCAAGGATTATGCTTATTTACATTCACAAGCAAAAGTTAAGTTGGCTCTACTGAAATATCAATTTTTCTCGCTTCTATTCTACTTTCAGTGGAAACAGTACATTAAATTCGATGCGCACTGAAACAGAATCGGATTGACGACTTCGGTGGAAACGAGACCATTTTTAGTCATTCACTTCCGTCAACTTCCATTGCGGCCTTGGTCGAGTGGACGTGTTTGGCGTATTGCGCGTGTGTTCTTTGTTTGGACCTTATTTTTTAGTCTTTTTCCTCTTCTAAGAGGATTTTTGTTTCTGTTAACGCCTTTATATTACCACTTAACGCCACTTCTGTATACATTATACGCTAGATTCTGGCCGTATTGACCGATTGACCCTCGACCGAGGGCAGGTGCCATTTAAGAAAAGAAGATTTTCAATTATTTTACGGCAGGAATTTACGGCCAAAAAAATGTTTGGTGAATATAACAATTTACATTATAAATACTTGCTGCATGCATTATAATCAAACAATGAGATATAAATCTATTCTTTTATTTTCTCTTTATTAGGCTGTTGTTGGTGTTGCTCTGCATTACGTCCGAGATATAAGAGGCTTGTTGACAATATCTTTCCAGTTAACCCTCAGGTATGATTTTCATGTTTTTTATATCCTTAATTTGTTTTTTTTTTTTTGTTATTATTTTAGCTTTGTTTATGAATAAATATATAAATTATTATTGAAACACTATCCTTGACAATAAAGATTACTCTATTTAAAATGATTATTCTATTTATATTTTTTTTAATTCTATTTATATTTGAATTTAAGATATTTACAACACACAAAAGAAAAATTATATTTATGTATATTTTATATCTATCTATATTAATGGATTTCCCTAATTTTCAGGATGGTTTAATTAAAAATAATATGGAAAAACTAACATTTTATTCATTAAGCAGTCCTGAGAAATTAGACAGGATTGGAGAATACTTATTTCAACGAGCTTCTAGAGATATTTACAGGTACATTATACAAAATATATGATATAATTTCATTACATGTATTTAATTTGATATAGTCAATGTGATCGATGTTTTCTTAAATGGAATTCCCCCATTTTTTATTGCATATTATCTCGAGAGCTTTTCAAAATACTATAAACTATTTTTTCATTAAGTACTTTTTGAGTTATTTTATATTTTAATCTAACATATTTTGATATAAAAAATAAAATATCTCGTAAAATATTTAGTTTCCAGTAATCTTACCGTAATACTTTTATGTACAGAATAATGGGACAAATCAATTAGTATAATTAATTAGTATAATCAATTAGTATAATTAATAAAATAATTGTTTTTAAGAAAAAGTATGTAATTATTTACAATATATTTTTCAAAATAATTATTTGTTTTTTTCTTTACACTAATTGATTTGTTTCATTATTCCGTACATAAAAGTATTATGGTAAGATTATCGAAAACTAAATATTTTACAAGATATTTTATTTTTTATTTCAAAATACGTCAGATTAAGATATAAAATAACTCAAAAAGTACTTAATGAAAAAATACTTTATTATAGTGTTTTGAAAAGTTCCCGAGATAAGCTATATAAGAATAAAAAATGGGGGGTTCTATTTAAGAAAACATCGATCACATTGACTAGGCCTTGAAAAGGTCACTCAAGGTCATGTCCACATTTTCATCATGTGTCCCCCTCTGAACCATACAGCTTTTGTCTAAAACATTTTTGTCTTAAACTTATAGATTTTAAGATATTTTAGTAGATACATTAAAATGGCATACCCTGTACATAATAGTAGTTTTCTATACTGTAATATCTAATCATATAAATTATATAATCACTTTACATAAGAAATATAAAAATCAATTCTAATGACTTTTATAAACATGACTGGCAATAACTTAACATGACTATACTAGCTTGCCACGTGTTTACATTTGAAGCATTATATAAAACAACAATTGATCAAATCTGATAAGTATTATTTTTGTTCTAGGAGAAGAAATGGTTTTGTTGTAATTGCTATGGAAGCAATGGATCAACTACTAGTAGCTTGTCACGCACAAACTTTGAACCTATTTGTTGAAAGCTTCTTGAAGATGGTACAGAAATTGTTAGAATCCACAGATCCGCAATTACAAATTCTTGCAACACAATCTGTAAGTAATGGTCACTGGTAAATTTAAACATTTCAGCTATTAGTTTTATTTGATTAATATATTGACTCTGCTTCTCTCAGTTTGTCAGATTTGCCAATATTGAAGAAGACACACCTTCATATCATACGCGTTATGATTTCTTTGTATCAAAATATTCTGCAATGTGCCATTCTAATAATGACGATTCTATTGTACGCAAACAAATTAGACTTGCTGGTATTCGAGGACTACAGGTATGATGCCATTGAACATATTTATGAAATATCAGTTTATCTAGATCACAGAAACTTGCACATTAAAAATTATATGTAAAGATTATATTCAATTATATGTTTTTACATAGGGCGTTGTGAGAAAAACTTTGTCTGATGATTTGGTTGAGAATATTTGGGAACCTGTACATATGGACAAAATTGTACCATCATTGCTGTATAACATGCAAAATTCAAAGTAATTTAGAAAAATATTAATATTATAAAATACATACCGAAATAAATACTAATATTGACAATGAGTGTATTTGTAGATATGTTGATAAGGAACATGCAATGCCAGATAGCCCGACCGAGGAACGATCGGATCCTCCACAATTTGCGGAAACTTGCATGCGAGAATTGATTGGACGTGCATCATTTGGTCATATTAGATGTGTTATAAGACCTGTATTAAGGTATAGAGAAGAAATAACTTTACTTCTAAAGGGTTATAATGTATATATGAATATATATTTATATTTATAAGATATTAATAAAAAACTAACTATTTACAGACACTTAGATAATCACCAGTTATGGGTGCCTAATTATTTCGCAATTCATACTTTTAGAATAATTATGTTTTCTATCCAGGTAGACAACAACGTAATTTAATTGTAATATAGTTAAACATTAACATTGGATAATCAATATTTCATTTATATATTTTTTAGTCACAATATTCTTATACTGTAGTGGAAGCCCTAATGACACATCTTGACGATCATTCAAAGTCGTCCCCAAAAATTCGCACTAGCATAGCAGATACCTTGTCTAAAATTATATCAATTGCTGCAGGTGAAAGTGTTGGTAAGTAATACATCTTCAGTTAATGTATATTTATAAATATAAGTGATAATTATCAAACATAAAACAAATTATCTCACTATTTTTAATCTCTTTTAATAATATATTTTTAGGACCATCTGTATTAGAAATTATAAATTCTTTATTGTCTCATCTTCGAGTAAGTGTAATGAGAAATCAATCATCAAGCAATGATGAACAATTATACCAAGAAGCCCTCATTAATGCTCTTGGAGAGTTTGCAAATCATCTTCCAGATTACCAGAAAATTGAAATTATGATGTTTATTATGAGTAAGGTTCCATATAGTCAACCGGATCGTATTGTATCAGTTGGGAAAGGAGATGTATTACTCCAAAGTATACTCTTAAAATCGCTGTTAAAGGTAAAAATCGTTTATTATTAATAAATTAGAACTAATTAAAAATTAGTACTATCTTTGCTTAAAAAAAATCTGATAAAATCAGATAAAGAAATGTCTATGATCAATAAGTGTATGATCAATAAATTTAATCATATAGACATTTTTATTTTTTATTTTTGAGATTCGTAAATATCAGATTTCTTATATAATATATTTTCCATCTTACATTTTTTAGCATATAATATACTTATTATTTTTAATCAATATTTATCTAGTTGTGTTTTTATTAAAATAAATTTTATCATATCGTGTTTTTTTGATTCATAACTATTAAAATTCTTATATGTTTGATAGATTTTTTATATCTTCTTAATACTACTTAACACATTGATTGTCAAATATAATTCGCTTGTTCTTCCGTTTATATAGCAAATAAAATTTTCACTATTAGATCTCGACAAAATATTACATAATATAATCGAATTCTGCAAAATTATTATATGTATTACATTTATCTTACAATCGATCACCGGTGACTGGCATTGCGTGTACTCAATGTGTTAGAATATAAATTATTTATTTTTAATCGATGTCTAATAAATATAGTTGTATTAATATATAGATGCAACAAAATTGAATGTTACTGGAAATATCACATGACTTATATCATTACAACAGTTATAATCTTATTAACTGCGCTTTGCAGATTTTATATCTGCCCATGGCAGAAATTTAAATACAAGATAAATATGCCTAGCGGTAAACGAAAGAATTACAAAGGGTAGAAAATGATTTAACGTAATTTAAGATTACATTCCAAAATTCACTGCAATTCTGTAACTTTTAACAACAATATTGCTATCGTTATGTGCCATATTACAGAAAATATAATTCACGTTATATATTTTTAATACTGGCAGTAAATTTCGAATCTAAATAAGCGTACAATTAAATTTGGTAGTCATGTCAGTGAACTTTATTATACTATATCGGAAAACTCATTTATAGAAACAAAACAGGACGAAAAATAAAATATACTTGGCGTCGCGACGCTACCGCGTTGCTTTAAAATTTGGTAGTCATGTCAGTGAACTTTATTATACTATATCGGAAAACTTATTTATAAAAGATAGTAGAAAACGGGACGAAAAACAAGAAAAATGGCCACTTGCTTATGTCTTTCTAATGCTATGCTAAATATAGAAAGAAATAAATCATTAACTAATCAAAAATCAGATAGAAAGAGAAAAAAGGTGTTACCAAGTTACTCTCTCTTTCCTTCGTGCCCGGCCTTTAATAATACATTGAGCATTCCAGTATAATATAGAGTTCTGATTGTGAATCATGTCTATCAATGAAACTGTGGCTGTATTCCGAAATTCTCTGCCAGTATTAGAAATCTATAATTCACTTTTTATAGTTTTTATATATATTATAAATTTTCAGTACTGGCAGTGAATTTTGGAATGCAGCTTATATATCATATAATAAACAATTAAAAACTTATTTTAGTTTTACTGCACATAAATTGTTTATCGATACAAAAAACAATTTATTCAAAAATATATTAATCTGAATTTTATGTAATATTTTAAAATGGTAAGATTGAGATTCTCTTTTTATAACATATAGTTTATACAAACAAATAAAAAATATTTTTGAATAAAACTCTGATATACATACACAAGAACGTATATGTATAAACACAAGAAAAAAATATATATATATGCATAATTTTATATATATATATAGGTTTATAATATATACAGGGTGTCCCATTTTAGAGGACCTACTCAAATATCTCAGAAACACTGCGTTAAATCGAAAAATGTTTCAAACAAAAGTTGTGTGGCTTCAAGGGGGCCATAGGTGACAATGATTTGACCTTGGAAAATCATTTGAAGGTCATGTGAAGGTCAACTTTAAAATCTTAAATGGAAACCCCCATTTTTTATTTAGTATTCTTGTAGCTAACATCAAGAACTTTCCAAAACACTATAATAAAGTATTTTTTTATTAAATACTTTTTGAGTTATTTTATATCTTAATCTGACATATTTTGATATAAAAAATTAAATATCTCGTAAAATATTTAGTTTTTGATAATCTTATCTATCTCGATAATCTCGTAATACTTCTATGTACAGAATAATGAGACAAATCAATTAATATAAAAAAAAAATTGTTTTTAAGAAAATTATTTACAATGTATTTTTTTAAACAATTATTTGTTTTTTTTGGCACTAATTAATTTGTCTCATTATTCTGTACATAAAAGTATTACGATAAGATTATCGAAAACTGAATATTTTACGAAATATTTTATTTTTTATATCAAAATATGTCAGATTAAAATATAAAATAACTCAAAAAGTACTTAATAAAAAAATACTTTATTATAGTGTTTTGGAAAGCTCTCGATGTCAGCTACAAGAATACTAAATAAAAAATAGGGTTTTCCATTTAAGATTTTAAAGTTGACCTTCACATGACCTTCAAATGATTTTCCAAGGTCAAACCAATGGTACCATCCTAAGGCCCCCTCGAAACCAAACAACTTTTGTCCGAAACGTTTTTCTCTTCCGGGCTTGGTTTTTGAGATATTGCCTGAGGAGATTAAAATGGGACACCCTGTATATATATATATATATATATACAAAGTATTCCAGGAGAAAAGGTCAATATTCTGGGAGGTGATCGTATTGGTCATATTAAGCAAAAATGTTCATATAAATATATGTCCTATTCCCCACAGTTTCCGAGATAGAGCGACTTGAATGTACACTTCAACCTTCATCCAACGCCCTAAAGAAAAATCCAACGGAGTTAGGTCTGGAGATCTTGGTGACTAATTAATAGCACTGCCACGACCAATCCACCGATTAGGGGAAGTGGCATTGAGGTGTTGCATCACAAATCTGGTATGATGAGGAGGAGCTCTGTCATGCTGAAAGTACATAACACACCGTGTAGCCAAAGGAACATCTAGTTGTTCTGGTAATGCATTTAGCAGAAATTCCAGGTAATTTTGTCCTGTCATGATTTTCTTCAAGTCGCCCTATCTCGGAAACCGTGTGGAATAGGACATATATTCATATGAACATTTTTGCTTAAAATGATCGATACGATCACCTCCTAGAATATTGATCTTTCCTCCTGGAACACCCTGTATATACAGGGTGGCCCCGAACATTCCAGCCAGATTTTGAGGATTTTATAGGAAATTTAATTCTGAACAAAAGTTTCCTATAAACATGGGTCGAAGAATGCTTTCTTAAGAAGTTATCGCTCAAAAACCTCTGAAATCGTGATTATTTTACACATTTTTCCAAATATCATGGAAAATGTGCGTCTTTTAACAAAAAGTACCAAAACAAAAGTTGTAGAAAATTAAATTATCTTTTAAATGAAATCAAAATAATTGTTGTACGTTCCATAGATTTTGATATAACCAGTTTCAAACGTACAAAAAGTGCTTTTGTTACTTATTGTTAGATCGATTAAAGGAGGATCAGGAGGAAATCCATAAAGCGACTAGATCGGTCATTACTTGATGCCGAAAGTTAGTATTGGAGCGAGGGGGGACATTTTGAGAACAGTTAGTTTTTTCACGTCTTTATTCATTTTCTACTATTACGTGCTATTTTAATTAAAAAAAATTAATTTTATTTTCATAAAAGAAAAAGATTTCTATTTTTTATTTTTATCGTGTTTTCAAAAAATTTATGAAGTTTTTTTTTTTTTTCCATCTTTTGCTCTTCCTTTGCATCAGAGGTTTTTGAGCGATAACTTCTTAAGGAAGCGTTTTTCGACCTATGTTTATAGGAAATTTTGTGTTCAGAATTAAATTTCCTATAAGATCTCAAAGTCTGGCTGGAACGTTCGAGGCCACCCTGTATATATGCGCGTGCGTGCGTGCGTGCGTGCGTGCGTGCGTGCGTAAGGTATAACAGAGCGCCCGTTTCAGCAGCTTTTTGAGGAAATAATGCATTTTCGTGAAAAATGTTTCATGCAAAAGTTGTAGAGCTCTAAGTGGCGCATTATATAATAATATTAGTATGACCTTGAATAGCACCGTCAAGGTCATATAAAAATCATTTTGAATTTTTTAAATGAAATCCTTTATTTTTCATTACATATTTTTGTAGCTCGATAGCTTTCCAAACCAGTATAATAAAATATTTTTTCATTAAGTACTTTTTGAGTTATTTTATATTTTAATCTAACATATTTCGATATGGAAAATTAAATATCTCGTAAAATATTTAGTTTTCGATAATCTTACTGTAATACTTTTATGTACAGAATAATGAGACAAATCAATCAGTATAAAAAAATAATTGTTTTTAAGAAAATTATTTATAATGTATTTTTTTAAACAATTATTTTTTTTTTTTGGCACTAATTGATTTGTCTCATTCTGTACATAAAAGTATTACAGTAAGATTATCGAAAACTAAATATTTTACGAGATATTTAATTGTCCATATCGAAATATGTCAAATTAAGATATAAAATAACTCAGAAAGTACTTAATGAAAAATACTTTATTATAGTGTTTTGAAAAGCTCTCGAGATAAGCTACAAGAATATGCAATAAAAAGGGGGTTTTGATTTAAAAAATCGAAATTGATTTTCAATTGACCGTCAAGTTCAAGGTCAAGTTCAAAATCACCATTCGATAGAGCATACCCGATTTACTTAAAAAATATTCGCGATTTTTAATAAAAGCCATTTATTTTCATTTTAAAAGGGGTGTATGGGAGGTCTGGGACACCTTGTATATATAGGGTATCTTTAAAGTCTGACTCCACCCCTGGATCTCGGAACGGCTTTAAATATGGAAATATGTTTCAGACAAAAGTTGTAGGATATTGAAGTAGACACATGATAAAAATTATGAGCTTGACTTTGAGTGACCTATTGAAGATCAGGTGAAGCTCATTAGTGTTTTCTTAAATGGAACCCCCTATTTTTTATTGCATATTCTTTGTAGCCCTTGTCGAGATGTTTTCAAAACATTACCTATTTTTGTTTTTTTGCGCAAATCATTTCTAAGATATGAAGCTTCAAAGTTGTTGTACTGCCAACATTCGCATTACCCAAGGTGTACCGCGTGGAAGTTGCACGGTCGGATTTACGCTTCTTGTGTGTGTGTGCGTGTGTATGTGTGTGTATGCGCGCGCGTGTGTAGAGATAAGGACTTCACGGTTCGTCATTTCCGTAGTATTTTTTAACTTCAAACCCTTTCCATTGCGTGTGTGTGTGTGTGTGTGTGTGTGTGTGTGTGTGTGTGTGTGTGTGTGTGTGTGTGTGTGTGTGTGTTGTGGCCCTAAACCTTTTTAGGGCCCAATTTTGTGTAATGTGTTTCTTCAGTCAAAATTCTCTCCCCCTTCGCTCTCTTTCTTACTGTTTCTCTTCACCGTTCTGTGACACACACGCCCTTGCGCACCTTGGATAATGCGAATGCCGGCGGTATGTCAATTTGAAGCTTGGGAATGACTTGCGCAAAAAACAAAAATAGATAATGTTTTGAAAACGTCTCGACGAAGGCTACACGAATATGCAATAAAAATAGGGGGTTCCATTTAAGAAAACACCGATGAGCTTCACCTAACCTTCAATAGGTCACTCAAAGTCAAGTCCATAATTTTTATCATATGTCCCCCTCAATATCCTATCAACTTTTGTCTGAAATATTTTTCCATATTTAAAGCCGTTTTCGAGATCCAGGGATGGGGTCAGACTTTAGAGATACCCTGTATATATTGGATGATTGCATAAGTTCGTGCCCGATTTTCATAGATTACATTAAGTTACCGCATGGCGGAGTTCTATTGTTTTCATGTAGTAATTGTTGCTTACACCGAATAGATGACGTTGTCTTATGTCAATTTAGCGTCAGATATTGTTCAGATAAATCCATTTGTGCATAAGAGAAATCATTAAAAATGGAGAACGAAAAGGTGCATTTGCGGCATGTAATGCTATATGAATTTCGGAAAGGTGTGAGTGTTGGGATTGCACAAAAAAATATTCAAAGCGTTTATTTGGACCGCGCTCCTGCTCTCCGAACAGTCAAAAAGTGGTTTGGCAGATTTCGAAATGGTGATTTCAACATGGAAGATCAACCCCGCTCTGAACGGCCTTCTGGCATTGATGATGACATTGTGCATGCTTTAGTGGAAAGAAACCGAAGGATTACAACTGAGGATATTGCTGAGAGGCTGAACATCGATAATTCAACCGCTTTTCGTCATTTAAAAAAGCTTGGATACATTTTCAAGTTTGATACATGGGTACCGCATCTTCTGACTGAAAGGAATAAGCTAAACCGCATGACTGTGGCTCTTTCTCTTCTCGAGCATAACAAAAAAGAGCCTTTTTTAGATCGAATGGTAACAGGCGATGAAAAGTGGATTCTCTACAAAAACGTACAGCGAAAGAGGACATGGAAAACAGCAGCTGAAGGAGCAGAACCCGTAGCAAAGGCTGGCTTGCATCCGATGAAGGTGTTGCTGTGTGTTTGGTGGGATCGCAAGGGAATTATTTACTTTCAGCTGCTCCGACGCGGCGAAACAATCACGGCGGACAAGTACTGTGAGCAACTAACTAGACTCGCTGCAGCTATTCGAGAAAAACGTCCGATTTTGGCCAATCGAAAAGGCGTCATCTTCCACCACGACAATGCTAGGCCACACGTCGCTCAACAGACGCTGCGAAAACTGCAGGAGTTGCAATGGGAAATTCTGCAGCACCCGCCATATTCTCCAGATATTGCGCCTTCAGATTTTTATCTGTTTCGGTCTTTGCAGAATAGTTTAAATGGCAAGAATCTCAATTCCGAGGAAGCTGTCGAAAACCACCTTACAAACTTTTTTCAAGAAAAACCAAGTTTTTTCTTCAAAAATGGAATCGACAAGCTTATAGATCGTTGGAAAACCATTGTAGAAAAGAATGTAGACTATATAATTGATTAATAAAAGTGTTATCTCTAAAATATAATCTTTTCAAGTTTATATTTAAATCGGGCACGAACTTATGCAATCACCCAATATAATCTCGTATATCAAAAAAAATACGTGCGCGCGCGCGCGCGCGCGTGTGTGTGTGTGTGTGTGTGTGTGTGTGTGTGTGTGTGTGATGTGTACACATGTCTCCGCTTTGCCCAAAAATATTATCTTACATATATTTGTAATATATAATCAGGGTTGGGAAAGTTACTTTATAAAAGTAACTCGTTACCGTTACCGTTATTTTTTCGAAAAAGTAACTCGTTACCGTTACTCGTTACCAATTTTAAAAAGTAACTCGTTACCGTTACAGTTACTAAAAAGTAACGAGTCGTTACAATTTCCGTTACTTTTTTACAATACAAACTAATAAATCATTTTGCATAAGAAAAACTTTTAAAAAATTGTAAGCAATATTTCATTCAAGGTTTATTACAAAATAAATGATTAAATTTTATCGAAATTCTTTATTAATTTTTAATAAAATTTGTTGCTCCATAGTATCATCATTTAAATGCCCTCTTTGTGGTGTTAAT
Organism: Polyergus mexicanus; assembly: GCF_030449975.1. Taxonomy (NCBI): domain Eukaryota; kingdom Metazoa; phylum Arthropoda; class Insecta; order Hymenoptera; family Formicidae; genus Polyergus; species Polyergus mexicanus. The sequence goes on along the minus strand of NW_027223327.1, from coordinate 6,779,227 downwards.
ACAGAGCCACCGATGCTAAACATTCTTTCTACAGATGCACTGCTTGGTAGAGCTGTATTATATTTAATAAAAAGTTTTTTTAAGTTTTGGATAGTCGTTTAACATTTCTATATTACAATTATTTGATTTTAAAAACCGTTGCGATTCTTCTTGTTCAGATTCATTTTGCACCGTTTTTTGCTCAAAAATGAAAAAATCATCGTGATCGTCAGATTTTCCAGCTTTTGAAGAATTTTCAGTTGATCGGATTCCCAATAAATCCTCCAAGTAATTTTCAGCACGTTTTCTTTTTTCTCCGGTTAACCAGTTTAACTTAAATTTTGGATGTAAACATGCTGCTATTATTAATTCTTTTGTTTCAAATATTGTAAGAAATCTAAAATCAAATATAGTAAATTAAGCGACATTGTTTGTTTTATTGAAATTAATACTTTTGAATCAATAGTTTAAAATAAAATAATATTTTTCAATTAAATCCTTATTTAAAATTAAATAACATATGTATTAATCAAATTAATAAGTTACCTTTTATTTAAACCTTGCTGAATAGCTTCAACTAATGAATGGCAATCTATAAGGTCAGATTTATTGAGATTTTCTAATTTTCGTTGCAAGGTACTTAGAACTGGTAGTAAATGAGAGCTCTGCTTTTCCGAAAATATAAAGCTCTCATTGGATATCGCGCGTCGCGTCATCGCACTGGTCTGCAAGAGCCATAAGTTGATCAATCACATTCAAGCATTTTTACAACATAATAAGAATGCTAATTGGTCGATTTGCTTACGGCTTTACGGTTAAGATAAAAATTTTATCACGCACAATAGCAAGAATAATATCTTAAATAAATCAAAAAATTTGAAAAAAGTAACGATAAAAGTAACTGTTAAATTCGTTACTCGTTACCGAAAAATTTAACGAAGTTACTTTTTCCGTTACAAATAAAATTTGTAACGCCATTACCGTTACAGTTACCGAAAAAAAGTAACTGTAACGGTAACGGCGTTACAAGTAACGCGTTACTTCCCAACCCTGTATATAACTATATATTATAAAAAAAATAATCATATCCTATCATCTAAAAATATTATATGAAACTCAAATATACACACATCTTTTGAATCCATCGTTTTTTATATTGATGAATATTTTTTGTGCATTAAAAACGAAATAAGTTTAATCATTTATTATATGATACACACTGATAGACATGAAATTCGATTATATATACCCAGTAAACAAAATGCATATAAAATGCCAGCAAATTTGCAACAGAACTATTTTTACTCAAAAGTTGCTAGTAAATTAGCGTCAACTGTGTTTGCATTAAACTTGTGATCTGCCAATCTTAAATAGTATGTCTCATCATCAGTGACTACTGACATCTGATAGCAGATCTTGAACAGTTTTTGTCGCCAATCTGCTGTTAGATTCTAAGCAGGCAGATCACAAGTCTAATGTGAACACAATTGATGTCCATTTACTAGCAATTTTTGAGTAAATCTGTTACCAATTTGCTGGAATATTACATGCATTTTGCTTACTGGGTATATAATTGAACTTTATCTAAAACAATAATGTACAATTTGATTATATTGGATAAATTAATGTGATATACATAAAAACAAATATATTTAAATACAATAAATATTTAATCGTTTTAAATAAGATTAAAATTAAAAAAAAGGTAGGCGCTTTCTATCAGCAGAAATACTGATTCGATTGAAATAAATTATTTACAATAGAATCATAAAATTACAACCAAACTTGAATTTGTTTCTATTGCTTTTTATTAGTCTTTTAAACAGAGTAGTAACAGATACTTTGTTTGTACATAGGTTGGTACCAAGTACCAAACTATTCACTTAAATACAACATTCCCACCCAGTTTCTTGGACCCATTACTAAGAATGTCATTAGCAGCAGATGCTGAAATGAGACTTCTAGTACAAAAAATATTCCACACTCTAATTGATAGACATCGAAATATTATGAAACTTGCTAAACCAACGTAAGTTTATATCTCTTGCTAAATGTTTATAAATGTAAACATTATTTTATTAAAATTTATAATTATATCATCTATGATTCTTTTCTGATAATACATCAACTTTCCTTTCTTTTTCAGTGTAAATGTGATGGAACTTGGTCTTGTTATTGAGAAAGCATCTAGACCTGATGTGATTTTTATTCGGAAACATGGACCTGAAATCTATTTAGCACTATATGAATCATTAGAGTTGTCTAGTAACACTGTAGAAAATGTGGAATCTATTTATACTACTTTAGCATTACTTGCCATTGAATTGGCTTCTGAGGAAACTGTCTTAGAATTATTGAGATTAGTGTTGAGCCTCCAAGATTTAGCATTAACAAGTGATCAAATTAGTCTTTCACTAAAATTTAACTTACATGCAACAGTTATTAGTTTATTAGTTTTAATATCATATGTCTGTAATATCACTGTACTTATGGACTATGCGAAAAAGGTAGGTAGTTTTTCTTTCTAATCATGAATTTATTTATGTCCTTTTTTTTATTTAAGTTATGATAAATTTATTAAAATGTAAACTTCCCAATCAATTGGACATATTTAAATCCATTTTAAGGTAGTGGACGCACGTCGAAAAGATAGCCCGCATTTATTACCGGATTTACAATCACAATATGATATTGCTCTGACATCCAGATTAACACCAGCTCTGTTGGTTGATCAAACCGTTGTCAGTGAATGCTTAAAAGGAGTTGGTCTTGATAGTGGAAAACTCCAGCAAGGCTCGGGTTATAGTAGTAATTCTTTACAACACAGGTGATATAACTATAGTAGTAATATAGCGAGTATAGTGCTCAATAATTAGTTATGAATATTAAAGAAGTGTACATTGTTTTATACATCAGTTATATATAAATCAAATAATAAATATTCTCTGTTAGGCATTCTTGGGTTGATAGTGCTGGACGAAATTCATTAGCCGATATTAATTCTGGAGGTCCAGAATTAGATAGTGGAGGTGCATCACCTAGTGTACAAAAGGTATTAAAATTGAAAAATATTAACATTTATTGCAATATTAGCTAAATTAGATAATGTATTTATCGATTATCATCTCATTTTGCTTATATGATTCCTTTGATCTTCTGAATTACTTCTATTGTTTTATATTATTATCTTTTATCTTTAATTAATTTTTTGCAGAAATTACCTGGAGAAGAATTAACATTTGAAAGCATGAAAAGAATCTTGACAGAAAATAATAATAATCATGTAATAGAAGAAGAGAAACGAATGCAACTTTCTCAATTTTTCAGAAATGCGCCATTCCAAGATTTAGTGTCAAAAACACAACCTAAGGTATAAAAATATATTATTTGTAATATCCTAAAAATCATTCCAACTATATTTTTACCAATCTTTTCTTCGATTTGCAGCACGATGTTTTACAGAGTAAATTATCCGAAATATTTAATACTTTGTCTGTTGAACCACGCAACACAATTTCTACAACTGGACCACAAACGGATATTAAACCAAGTCAAACTCCATCTTATGAAATTCATTTTCCTGAGCTGTTTGTATATTAAACCACTATTGTATATTAAACTATTTTTGTTGAAATAATATTAGCCGAATATATTAGTATTGCATTGTTTTAGATCTTGCACATGTTACAATAAAAGCAATTAATTCATAATGTTTAAAAAAAATGTCTGTCATGTATTTAATAAAAATAGGAGAAAAAAAGATTTTTGTTTTATGCACAATTAAATTTTTTTTTTATTGATGTTAATAAGTTATATGTGCTTGTAACAAATTCTCTCTCTCTTTCGTGAATTTGCTTTTAATGAGTAAACGTCAGATATTTTTTACATATGTATGTATCACGGGGTATATTAAAAAATTATAATTATTTTATAGTTATTTTTATTAATATAGCCATTTTATAGAGAATTTCAAGAGATGTATTCACTGGGAACGCTCATGCATTTACATCTATATTATTTTTAACCATTTCTTTTGGATTAGCACTTGTATGTAAAGATAATTTTAATAATTTACGAACTAAAAGTTGCAAGATTAATATTGTAAGCCACGAATAAGCGGATGAAAAATAACGGAGCCTCATCAGGATTCAATCCTAAAATCCAACTCGTCGTTAGCTGGCATTCTGCCAGTGAGCCAAACATTGCCCGTTACCAATATATTTTCTCCACTCCAATTAGAAATTCCTTTCTAAATCTTATAATATAATATAATATAATTAATTTTCCTATAATACCATCAGTACAGTCAAACTGTATAGTTTTGGTTTGCCTTTTTTTTTAAATATATACATATACATATCACTTAATAGATAATGATGCAATCAATAAGTAAATACATATAAAACACAATTCTGATAACAAAAATTATAAAAATATTTTAAAAAACTATATATATAAGCATTTTATACATATTTTCTAAATTAGAATCAAGAATTCAGGAATATCTAAAAGATTTTGCACATGATATATATTTATATTATGCAGCATAGAGATATAAAAGTTTTATTTCAAATGTTTTTTAAATATATTAAAATATACACAAATATACGCAAATGTTATGTGTATGCTAAATTGAAAGTTTTATTTTGCAATATATTTTTATTCTTTTATACTTGCCTTCAAATTTATTTAACCACATATTAATATATGTGAAAAAAAAGTATGTACATTTGAGGCAAAACCATTTTTTATTGTACTTTATCATATAGTCTGTAAAGGTCTTTGTACTGTTACATTATTAATGTGTAACTGTTTCTTTACATCATTGAGTTTTGTACAAAATATTTGAAAAATCACCAAATACATAATTTTTGAATGGAATGAGCACAAGTTATTGTACATTTGGTGAATATTTGAAAGACTTCAACTGCTCATCGTAGGCACACGTTTAGTCAATTTTAAATGAAGTGCAGAAGATAAATGACATCTCTTGGAGAGAATTGATAATTAAACATACATTAGTATATAATTTTAAAAAAGGCTCCTGAGTAGTCGCCGCGGCCATATTGGAATGATGACGTCAGGAGCGAGAAATGACACGCTGAGAATTCTTGCGTGCCATTTTTAAATAAAAAGATATTTTAAAGAAACAAGACTACAGATCGTTTTAGTATACTCGTAAAATTGTCCGAAAACTAAGCTTTTCCTTTGACAATTAATAAATAACTGTAAAATGAGTGTCAAAGTAAGCCTAGTCATACGGAAAAACATGTAGTTTGACAGCTGTCGAAAGAAGTGGAAAATATTCTTTTTACATAATACTTAACTTGCTAAGCTTAGTTTTCGGACAATTTTATAAGTTTCACAAATACGTTACACATCACAGCATTAGCATAAAGTGAATAATTACGAAATGGCACGCAAGAATAATTTGGGTTGCCAAAACGTCACTTTTCACGCCTCATAGTTCATCGATTTGCAACGTGAGGCACTGCATAAAAATTCTGACATATGGGTAACACGCTGGTAACTTGTAACTAACACGTAACATATATATAGTATATATCTTTTATATATCTATTATATAGTGTAGTACTCTATTAGAAAAATACTTGAGCAAAAGAAGGGCGCAATGCTCAGCCATTTCACAAAAAATTTGATTATAATAATAATATATTTTCTTATATAAAGCTCCGTTAGATCGATTATCGAGAAGGCGACCTAGCTTGGGCATTAAAGCGGGTGACTACCACGCATCAGAGTCGGGTTCAATTCTTGTCCCTGGCACTTTTTTTCTCATTCTTTTTTATACAATCTAGCAACGAATATTTATTCATGTAAAATAAAGTTAATTAAATTAAATTTTTTTTAATTGCACTTTTGGAAGGCAATTTTCTTTTAATTTATTCAATTTAATTTATTCAATTTTAATTTATTATTTTATACATTCTATCCGATACAAAACGAAGTAAATAAAACGCCACTTTTTAAACATAATTATAATTTAATACAAAATTACAACAAGTAATTACGACAAGTATATCATTCGAATAATTGTAACCGATCTGTAGAGAATGTTGATGTTAGTGATAATAAGGATGAATAAGTTTTGACACATTTGTTTGTAATTTTGTATTAAATTATAACTATGTTCAAATAGTGGCGTTTTATTTGCTTTATTTTATATCGAGTAGAATGCATAAAATAATAAGGTTGTAAGTTTAACAAAAATTATGCTCAGTTTCATGAATAAATTAAAAGAAAATTGCCTTCCGAAAGTGCAAATTAAAAAAAATTTAATTTAATTTATTTTAATTTATTTAATTTTATTTTACATGAATAAATATTCGTTGTTAGATTGTATGAAAAAAGAATGAGAAAAAGAGTGGCAGGGACAAGAATTGAATCCGGGTTGGATGCGTGATAGTCACGCGCTTAATGCCCGAGCTACACCGCCTTTTCGCTAATTGATATAACGGAGCCAGATATATGTAAGCCATATTGTTTAAATCATTTTCTTGGAAATGGTTAAGCATTGCGCTCTATCCCTTTGCTCAAGTATTTTTCTAATAGAATACTACACTATAAAAGCCTTTTTCAATTCGGTAATCGGTAATCCTAAAGTCGCGTCCTTCCCTGCTAGTCACAGGAACGTGCGCATCATAAATATATATAATAGCACAATACTCTAGTTCTCTAGTAGTAGAGGTTCTCATTAAAATTTTCTATTCAATATTTTATTTTGTATTAATAATAAAAATAATTATTATTCTATTATTAATTACGTATATGTACGTTCTATAACAATTCAAAATATTTATGTTTTATGGTTATCAAAGTATTGTACTATCACATTTGTGATACGCACGTTCTTGAAACTAAGTGATGCGCTCCTTAGTTACGATTTACGATGCAGTGATGCGTTGCTAAGGAGCGAGGGATAAGAGGGGAGCAGCGAGCAGTAGGCGTGAGCTAAAAAATCCAGCCGAAAGTTACATACAAATCCCAGTTCACTTATATCAGTGCTGCTGGGATTTACTTGCACATTTCGGCTTTCGGCCCGATTCTGTGGCTCACGCCTATTGCCCCTCCACTCACCGCTCGTGCGTTAGCAACGAGTCGCCAGATATGCGTGACTAAGGACCGCGACGCTTCGTCTCAGGAGCGTTTATATGTAAGAATGCCCAAATATAATAATAAGACAATACTTTTGTAAATACACCGCGAAAATTCTTAGAATTAAAAGTTTTTTTTCAATATTTTATAATTTATTGATATAAAATATTGAAGAAAAATTTTTAATTATAGGAAAGTATTGTCTTATTATTATATTTGGGCATTCTTATATACGGACGCTCCTGAGACAAAGCGTCGCGTTCCTTAGTTATGCGTATCTGGAGATTCGTTGCTAACGCACGAGCGGTGAATGGGGAACAATAGGCGTGAGTCACGAAATCGGGCCAAAATGTGCAAGTAAATCCCAGCACTGACTTATATGATAAGTCGTTGAACAGGGTTCTTATTCCTACCGCAGCATCCTTATTCCTATGTCGCCACCGTCAACTCGGAGTTTCACGGTGACTACTCAGGAGCCTTAACATTTATAGGGGATGTTTGAATATTATTTGATTATTAATCAATTTTAAATGAGGTTCAACAATTAAATAACATCTCTTGGAGAGTTGATAATTAAACACAGGCAGTAGTATACATTTTTGAAGTTTAACATTTATAGGAAATGTTTGAATATTACCAACATAATACAATAGATAGTATGTATTGTGTACATTTCATTTTCATGCAATACTAAAATAATCTTAATGTTTTATGTTATTTCGCGAAAAATGCAATGTAGTTTTTAATGATCGAGCGATTGAATTAATAGCGTATCGAATGAAGCAAGATTTGATTGCTCTGACTAAATCCAATTTTCCATGAACATATGTTCGACCGAAAATAAGTTTTGAATTTGATTAATATAAATAAGCACACATATTCTTAGTAACCTAAGACGATGTTTATGACGTTATTAATCGCTTTTAGAGCGATCAAATTTGCTTCACTTGAAAACGCTATAAAGTATTGGCATATGTGCTACGTTCATGCAACAATTACTAACATAATATAATTTGATGCGTTTTTATTTTTTTTTTTTTATATTGAAATGCATTTGGTCATTTTGGTACATTCTAAGAGGTATTTCAAGGCTCCACTTTCAGTAATTCCACATCAAAGATAAGAACGGCATTTGGTGGAATAGTGTGTTTTTGTCAAGGTTAATATAGTTATCTGTTTTTTACAACAAATAAATTATATAAAATAATTCTATTTAATATATTTAATTATTCTATATATTCTACTTAATATTATTTTGTATTAAAGGATATACTCCAGGATGGCCTCGACTGCCATAAGCATAATCTGGAGAACAAGTTAGCCTAGCCCTTTGCCCAACGCACATTTGCGCGACTCCTTGGTCCCAACCTTTAATTACTTCACCTTTGCCAATTTTGAACTTAAATGGCACACCGCGATCTCTGCTAGAATCGAATTTCCTTCCATTGTCAAGAGTACCTAAAAAAAAATATATATATATATATATATATATATATACATTGTATAATTAACTCTATTATATTTACACAACATTTAATAGGTCTGTTCTTTGCAGCTAAACTGGCTGGTTCAGAGTTTATCTTTTTCTCTCTCTATTGGGAGGAGAAGGATGGGCTCTGAATTAGTGCAGCCAGTTCAGCTGTAAAGAGAACAGACCTAATATTATAACATTTATAATAAATTATTCATAGAAAAAAAATATGGAATATTATAATCTTATTTTCTTATTATATAGATTTATAGATATAAAGCCATAAATAAAATTTTTTTTATATCTCTGAAATATATACATACAATAATATTTTATATTATATATTATATTATCATGCAATATGTATAAAATTCAGAATATTAATTATATTCACATATAAAAATAATCACCTGTGTAATGTACAACTACTGTTTGCCCAGTCTTTGGATAGGTTTGACCTGTAAATATACAGTAACTTATGAGAAATATTATGATAAATAGAATGTGTCAGTATTTAGAATTATAGCAACAGAAATGAAAAAGAAAAATTGTTGTATAGCGCAGAATCTACTTTACTTGAATATAGAGACTGGATTAATTATAACATGAAATAAATCATGTTTGTTAGCAGTTTTTTAGATTGTGTATAAGGCATATTTAGCGTATATTGAGCAAAACATTGAAAGTTTCGGAGTATCGAAACGTGGTATACAGCGTGCAGAGCATTTCAAAATGGGAGAAAGGGTTTTCCAAAGAGACCAGAATAATGAAATTCCATGAATCCGTAGAAAATGAAACTTATAATTACCATCACCAGGACTCAGAACTTCGACATCCACGCCCATGACTACAAATTTTTTCCGTACAACGATGAGATTCTCTTTTCAAAGTAGCAAGGTTCGCGCGAGAATTGATTATCTTTACCGAATCGACTTACTCGGAACAGAGAACAGAATTCACGTAAAATGACACTATCTGACTGATACTACCCACAATCCATAGATAATAATTTCCAGTAATTCCGGATCATGACATTATCAGACGCATGCGTAGTAACATGAAATAAAGCCCGCTGCACATGGTGCAATTTTTCGTGTTAAACACGGATCTACAATAAGTGTAGTTTAGTGTAGAGATCCATAAGCCTATTGGCCTTCGCACACTGGACGCGATAAATGATGAACGATGAGCGATATTCAATGAGAATTCTAGAAAATAAAGCTCTCATTGGATATCACCCATCGTTCATCGCTCATCGCGTTCAGTGTGCGAAGGCCATATAGCACAATGCTAATAGCGATAGGCGATATCCAATGAGATGATTTTTCAAAAAAACAGTGCTCTCATTGGATATCGCCTATCGCTATCGCTATTAGGCCGGTTCTACAATAAGTCATATGTCGTTAATCGTATGGAAATTGACCAATCACAGTCGATAATTCCCAAAAAACTGGATTGTGGTTGGTCAATTTGCTTACGGCTAACGACATACGATTTATTGTAGAACCGGCCTTAACAGAGAGAAGCCTGAGAGAGGCAATGCCGGCGATTTTCGTGGAAAGCTTTTTCTAGGCCTAGGCCGTAGAGCAGCGCCGTGCATCCACTTTAGGAATTGGAAACACTTATCTACATCCACTTTTCGATACTGTCGGTCAAATCTCCATATGGTTCATGTCCGTGCTACATTTACTTTTCGATACTGTCGGTCATTTGGTACATATCCGTTACATCCACTTTTCGATCTTTTTGATAGAGATAGTCATAGACATAGTATATCTAGACTGAGCGTTTATTTTTATTTATATGGGGGGGGGGTAAAGATGCACGTAGAAAAGGACATACTCTGTTTCGTGCCCCTTGCGTTCTCTCTCGCTCGCACGTAGCATGACGAAAGAGAGCGCTATTCTCTGTGCGAGTGAGAGAGAACGCAAGAGGCACAAAACAGAGTATGTCCTTTTCTACGTACATCTTTACCCCCCCCCCCCCCTCGTAAATAAAAATAAACGCTCGGTCTAGATATACTACGTCTATGGTGGAAGTACACTGATTACTTGACAGAAAGAGATGTTGAGGCCGTCTTTGTCTCTCTTGCATCGCGTATGTGTATAGTATCCGTGAAAGCACACACCGATACATATGGATGCGATCGTTGAGAGATAAATCTAGATAAGGAGCGACAATCGCATGCTGTCCTTGTTCCTCTAACATATCGCTTTACGGTCAAGATACACTTTGATAATGCTTTCTGGCCTCTCATGGCAGAAAGCACTAATACAACAAGACTAACGGGCGCCCATTTTTTGAGAATTTTATACTTGTATATAAACATATGTGCATATATATGTTTAAGTTATAATTAAAATACGTACAACTAAATATTGTATGTTGATTAATAATAATAGTAGAATAATGGGTAACAGAGTGAACAAATACACAAGATGTAAGACAATGATGCCTGTTAGACTTGGGAACTTGTTGCTTCGTTACTATTATATAATATCGATGATACTTCGTGTATCATCCCAGACAGCACAAGGATGTCCTTAGGACGTCCAAAGGGTATCCAGGACATACATGTAGGATATCCTCAGGATATCCCATTGTAATCCTCAGATCTCCTCTGGATGTCCTGAGGAAGAGTAAATGATAGCCGTATATTAACCTCTGGAGAATCCAGGGAGATCCTGTGGAACATCCAAAGGATTTTTATAGGATATGTTAGGGATATTTTTCGTATGTTTCAAGGAGCAAATTTTAAAATTTAAATATAAATTAAAATTATGTTTTGTTATTTACTGCCAATATTAAAAATCTAATATTAAAAATAGTTCACCGTTCTTTAATATTTGAGGCTTTCGTGCTGTACATGAATATTTTAGGTTTGGCTCCCGGGTTTGAGTTGTGTAATATTTTCTAAACAATCCAATATCTGAATTCCCTATGTTGGGATTGCATCAGAAATTGAACTGATAGAAAATAATTACATTTGTAATTTCCTGTCAGTTGCTCTTTGCAAGCTTTATATAATTCTCATGACCAAATCTCAAATACGAGTTCGCGTGTCGCATAGCGGTAAACAAACGAACTAGCGGTTGAATATTATTGTTTGTAAAGTTTTTGGAATGTTGCGAACAGTAACATTTCTCATGAAATATTAAATAAATAATAATTTTGGATATATGAAAATGTGCGCATCAAACTCAATTATTAATATTAAACGAAATTAACGTTAACAATTAATTGCACATGTATATGTCCTCTGGAAATCCAAAAGACATCCAATATAATAGATAGGGCAGATATATCCTACAGACATCCAGGAGTTATCCAGTGGACATTTATAGGACATTAATACTTATTATAATACTTAAGATTTCTAAATTATATAAAATAGCCGACACAAGTAAAAATAATTATGTATGCATATTAAACTTTTATAAATATATTTATAATAATATCTTAAAACATCCTACAAATGTCCTGAACCGTCCTGGACATATTCAGGATGATCCTGAGGATATTTTGTGCTGTCTGGGATATCAACGGGATAGAGAAATAGCACGGTTGTCAATCGTTGTTTGACATTATTTTGTTAATACAATTTACAAAAAAAAAACAAATATAAAAGTTATTTATTTATTAATTATAATATAATAGTGAATAATAAATAGCATTAAAAATATATTGATATTAATATATATTTTTGTACAATAATATAAAACCAGATATAACGAAATAAATTATTTTATCGAAATATAAAACATACCCAGACAGCACAATGATGTCCTTAGGACGTCCAAAGGGCATCCAGGACATATATGTAGGATATCCTCAGGATATCCCATTGTAATCCTCAGATCTCCTCTGGATGTCCTGAGGAAGAGTAAATGATAGCCGTATATTAACCTCTGGAGAATCCAGGGAGATCCTGTGGAACATCCAAAGGATTTTTATAGGATATGTTAGGGATATTTTTCGTATGTTTCAAGGAGCAAATTTAAATATAAATTAAAATTATGTTTTGTTATTTACTGCCAATATTAAAAATCTATTAAAAATAGTTCACCGTTCTTTAATATTTGAGGCTTTCGTGCTATACATGAATATTTTAGGTTTGGCTCCCGGGTTTGAGTAGTGTAATATTTTCTAAAACAATCCAATATCTGAATTCCCTATGTTGGGATTGCATCAGAAATTGAACTGATAGAAAATAATTACATTTGTAATTTCCTCATCAGTTGCTCTTTGCAAGCTTTATATAATTCTCATGACCAAATCTCAAATACGAGTTCGCGTGTCGCATAGCGGTAAACCAACGAACTAGCGGTTGAATACTATTGTTTGTAAAGTTTTTGGAATGTTGCGAACAGTAACATTTCTCATGAAATATTAAATAAATAATAATTTTGGATATATGAAAATGTGCGCATCAAATTCAATTATTAATATTAAACGAAATTAATGTTAACAATTAATTGCACATGTATATATATCCTCTGGAAATCCAAAAGACATCCAATATAATGGACAGGGCAGATATATCCTACGGACATCCAGGGGTTATCCACTGGACATTTATAGGACATTAATACTTATTATAATACTTGAGATTTCTAAATTATATTAAATAGCCGACACAACTAAAAATAATTATGTATGCATATTAAATTTTTATAAATATATTTATAATAATATCTTAAAACATCCTACAAATGTCCTGAACCGTCCTGGACATATTCAGGATGATCCTGAGGATGTTTCGTGCTGTCTGGGCAATTTGGTTAGAATTGGAATATCTTCATCTATACGAATAATGTGTAGAAAAACTTTAAAAACAAAACTTAGTCAAGTATATCTTGAAATGAAAATTGCTCTTGAAAATAAATTAAGTCAAATTGAAATAGTTTCAACTACAGCAGATTTGTGGAGCAAGGCGAAAAGGTTATTAAATTTTTTAGTAACATTTTAATTTTTTTTTATATATTAAATATGTTTCTTGTCTTTTAATATTTTGTTAATTTTGAACTAAATTTTTTTATTTCTTTTTTTCGAAGTTACTTAGGTGTAACGGTTCATTGGATCGATCCTGAAACATTAAAGAGAAAATCTGCTGCAGTGGCTTGTCGTAGAATAAAAGGAAAACATACGTATGATATTTTAGCTAAAGCAATTAATTCCGTATTTATAGAATATCATAATCAAAATAAGATGTGCTGCACGACAACCGACAATGGATCAAATTTCGTGAAAGCATTTCGGTAATCTAAAGTTTTATACAAATTTATATATCAAGGCTTTAAATGTTTAAATATAATAATATAAACAAACAAGAATAAAGATAATGAAACTTAAATTCGCGAGGTATACATAAATGATCGATCTTCTCACATAAATAAAATTATCTCATAATCTTTGAGAGATTGATAATTTATATACATACACTTTCTTACGTTTAGCTCTCATTAGCTTTTGGCCCTTTTCTGTTTATCTAAAGTTTTATGATATTTTACTAGTGATATTTACTAGGAGTTTTACGATACTTTTAGAGCCTTTTTTGTATTATAAATATATATTTTTTATATTAAATATGTTTATAAACAAAATTTATAATTTGTTTAGAATTTTTGAAAGAAATGAAAATGAGGATGAGGATTCTGATGACACAGAATTTCATAATTTAAATGATTTAATTATGGTCCATGCAGAAGAATCAGAAGATGCAGAAGATTTGATTTTTCTTCCACCACATCATAAATGTGTTAGTCACACATTGAATCTCATTGCGGTGAAAGATTCTGAAAAATCTTTAGATAATGATGCTTCATATAAAAAAAAGTATAGGATAATATTTGCTAAATTATCAAAATTATGGAGTAAACAAAATCAATCTACACAAGTAGCTGATAAAATTAAAGAAATTTGTGGTGTTTATTTAAAGACCCCTGTTATTACAAGGTAAAACGTTTTTATAATATTTTTATTTATATTTATATGTAAAATATCAATTTTTCTAGAATAACAATTATAAATTTATTTATTTTTTACTTTAATAGATGGAATTCTACTTTTGATTCAGTACTTCAGCTAGTAATGCTTTTAAAAAATGATGCAAACAAAATAAATCAATGTGTAGATTATTGCAATTTACAAAGATTAAATGATCAAGAAGTTAAATTTCTGGAAGAATATTGTCAGGTAAACTGCAGCATAAAATACAATTATTCAGTATAGACTGTTTTAATTGTCCTTCTAAATATCTTTTCTTCTACATCTTTTGCAGAAAAAATATTTCAGATAAAAATTGTAGGATTTCAAGAGGCAAATATTAAAGTGCTCCAGCCTATATAATTATGAAAATTATATAGGGTGGAGCACTTCAATGTTTGCCTCTTGATATCCTACAATTTTTATCTGAAATAATTTTTCTGCAAAAGATGTAAGAGAAAAGATATTTAGAAGAAACCCAGTCAGCCAGGTCTGTTCTAACAGATATTGTCAAGTGCTTGCTACAAATTATTGTCAGCAAAAAGGCTACAAATTTGGTACAAGAGTTGTTATTACCGATTAAGCTGGCAGATTGCCGGCAAGAATCAAGCAAAGCTTGCTAACATAACTACACAGCAAATTGGCGGCAGAAACCGAGCAAAGCTTGCTGACATGACTGACATCAGATTGTCGGCAAAAACTGAGCAGGATCTGGAGTGCGCAATCTGATGGCAAATTGGCAGCAAAAACCGAACAAAATCTGCAGCTTATTACAAAGTATTATAAAATAGTTCAGTCGCTTATCGCTATGCGGCGCGTTATTCATTATCTATACCCGTATTCAAATTCTTGTCATGAGTGTATATAAAGCCTACAAAATGCTAATAATATTATAATATATATATTTCTATCAATTCAATTTTTGACATAATTCTTATACAGGAAATTCAGATATTGAATTGATTTTTGGTAAATCGGACAGATAATTGTTCGATTTTCACTTATTCAAACAATTTCTATCCAAACAGATCTTTAATTTTATAAATTAAGTTATTTGAATTTACCTATATGTTTTAACATATTAATATATGATTTTATATAATGTCTAATTATCTAATGGTCATTTTATGACCAAAACTTATCATCATTTTGTTACTTAGGGTTAAGGCTTTAAATCTATTTAAATATATACTTTTATATGAATGGCCAAAAGCTGCAGAATTTGTTCGGTTTTTGCTGACAATCTGCTATCAGATTGTCTTGCGCAGATCTTGGTCGATTTTTGCCATCAATTTGACGTCAAATCATGTCAAGCTTTGCTCGGTTTTTGCCATCAATTTGCTGTCAGGTTATGTCAACAAGCTTTGTCACCAAAACACAAGCTTAATGCGGACACAGATGGCACTGGATTTGTTACCAAGTTTTGAGCGAATTTGATGCCAATTTGGCAACAATTTGTTATCAAATTGCTTACTGGGAAATTAAAACAGTCTATACTGAATAATTGTATTTATTATCTAATTTTGTTATCTAATCATTCAATTTTCATTCAATTTAATTAATCTAATCATCTATAATTTTCTTGATTTGGTTAGGTGATGAAACCTTTGACACGTGCATTAGACATTTTGCAAAGCGATATAGGGATGTATATGGGATATTTACTACCAATTCTAAGTACCTTGCAACGAAAATTAGAAAATCTCAATAAATCTGACCTTATAGATTGCCATTCATTAGTTGAAGCTATTCAGCAAGGTTTAAATAAAAGGTAACTTATTAATTTGATTAATACATATGTTATTTAATTTTAAATAAGGATTTAATTGAAAAATATTATTTTATTTTAAACTATTGATTCAAGAGTATTAATTTCAATAAAACAAACAATGTCGCTTAATTTACTATATTTGATTTTAGATTTCTTACAATATTTGAAACAAAAGAATTAATAATAGCAGCATGTTTACATCCAAAATTTTAGTTAAACTGGTTAACCGGAGAAAAAAGAAAACGTGCTGAAAATTACTTGGAGGATTTATTGGGAATCCGATCAACTGAAAATTCTTCAAAAGCTGGAAAATCTGACGATCACGATGATTTTTTCATTTTTGAGCAAAAAACGGTGCAAAATGAATCTGAACAAGAAGAATTGCAACGGTTTTTAAAATCAAATAATTGTAATATAGAAACGACTATCCAAAACTTAAAAAACTTTTTATTAAATATAATACAGCTCTACCAAGCAGTGCATCTGTAGAAAGAATGTTTAGCATCGGTGGCTCTGTATTAACACCACAAAGAGGGCATTTAAATGATGATACTATGGAGCAACAAATTTTATTAAAAATTAATAAAGAATTTCGATAAAATTTAATCATTTATTTTGTAATAAACCTTGAATGAAATCTTGCTTACAATTTTTTAAAAGTTTTTCTTATGCAAAATAATTTATTAGTTTGTATTGTAAAAAAGTAACGGAAATTGTAACGACTCGTTACTTTTTAGTAACTGTAACGGTAACGAGTTACTTTTTAAAATTGGTAACGAGTAACGGTAACGAGTTACTTTTTAGAAAAAATAACGGTAACGGTAACGAGTTACTTTTATAAAGTAACTTTCCCAACCCTGTATTTCATATGGTGAACAACGAAAAATTTTATGGCATTCTTTCGCACTTGAAATCTTATGATTCTTGAAATCTTTGCCGTGACATACGTGAAATTTTAAGTGCAAAAGAATACGGTATAATTCTTCATTGTTCACCATACGAAATACACCTATATACAAATATATAAATATATCTATTCTAATATTTCTAATTATTCCACATTTCAACATACGTATATGCATTATGTGAGACAGTACATACATGTAAATCTTCAAGTATCACTATTATAATACAATTATCATATTGATACAAGATTATTTCTTTGAAAAATAATGTATTCATATGTATACTGCAATGTAATTGTAAAATTGATAAATCGGTTAAAATAAAATGTTATAAGATTTTTCTTTTATGATATTTTACAGATAAAATACATATATAACATATACATATATAATACATATATAATAATATATATATTACAATATGCCACATTTGTATATAATATGCCAAATCACCATCTTCGCTGATATATTCACTAACTGAATAGTGATATAAATGTTCAATCTTCAAACTCAATTTCTAATACGTCAACAATACAAAATCATTATTGCTTCAACAGACACTGTTGGTAAATGAGCGTTGGTGAATGAGCGTTGATCATTCCATTACAGATCACAAGATTCTATTAGCGGAGACTATAATATTAAACTCTCGCTTAAAAGATTCTCGTGCTTTGTAAATGGATTCTGTCCAGACATTCAATGCAAGCTGGATCCCTGGTTTGCAAATTAGTGTGGATCTATTACTTTTGCCTGCTTAAAATAAAAATAAACATGATATAATATTAAATAGGCAGTGTGACATTAAGATCTCATTCATACAGCAACCTTACCAGTATAATTGTCATCATCACAATTTAGGTTGTCTTCCTTTAGGTTGAATGAGTAATCAGAAAACAATACTTAAAAATATTACCTCATACTGTAGTTGCACAATAGTTATCCCAGCACGCGAAGATGCATTATTTCTAATGTAAAGTTCCCACTGTAAATAAAAGAGATTGATTAATGACTTGAAAATTATTAAACCTACGTTGCATGTACATATTTTTCTATTATAAACTATGAAGATGTAACAGAAAATATCCATTTCTAATTGTAATATGTCTTATTACTTATATCTAACAATTTGTCCCACATTACTAAAGTACCCAAGCTCCATCATATTAGCAAAGAATACTTAATCAATGTTATTTCGTAGGAAAAGTAAAATCTCGTAAACTCGCAAATATATTTAATATTGAAAACACATAATGAGATTTCAAAATAGTGACATACGTGAGGTTAGGATATCTGTCATGTGTACAGTAAGCAATATAGAAAAACGCTTTGTTAGCATATCTTCCCAGTCAGCCAAGTCTGTTCTAACAGATATTGCCAAGTGCTTGCTACAAATTATTGTCAGCAAAAAGGCTACAAATTTGGTACAAGAGTTGTTATTACCGATTAAGCTGGCAGATTGCCGGCAAGAATCAAGCAAAGCTTGCTAACATAACTACACAGCAAATTGGCGGCAGAAACCGAGCAAAGCTTGCTGACATGACTGACATCAGATTGTCGGCAAAAACTGAGCAGGATCTGGAGTGCGCAATCTGATGGCAAATTGGCAGCAAAAACCGAACAAAATCTGCAGCTTATTACAAAGTATTATAAAATAGTTCAGTCGCTTATCGCTATGCGGCGCGTTATTCATTATCTATACCCGTATTCAAATTCTTGTCATGAGTGTATATAAAGCCTACAAAATGCTAATAATATTATAATATATATATTTCTATCAGTTCAATTTTTGACATAATTCTTATACAGGAAATTCAGATATTGAATTGATTTTTGGCAAATCGGACAGATAATTGTTCGATTTTCACTTATTCAAACAATTTCTGTCCAAAAAGATCTTTAATTTTATAAATTAAGTTATTTGAATTTACCTATATGTTTTAACATATTAATATATGATTTTATATAATGTCTAATTATCTAATGGTCATTTTATGACCAAAACTTATCATCATTTTGTTACTTAGGGTTAAGGCTTTAAATCTACTTTAATATATACTTTTATATGAATGGCCAAAAGCTGCAGAATTTGTTCGGTTTTTGCTGACAATCTGCTGTCAGATTGTCTTGCGCAGATCTTGGTCGATTTTTGCCATCAATTTGACGTCAAATCATGTCAAGCTTTGCTCGGTTTTTGCCGTCAATTTGCTGTCAGGTTATGTCAACAAGCTTTGTCACCAAAACACAAGCTTAATGTGGACACAGATGGCACTGGATTTGTTACCAAGTTTTGAGCGAATTTGATGCCAATTTGGCAACAATTTGTTATCAAATTGCTTACTGGGTTTATTATTTATAATAGTTTTTTTTGTTGTATATCTGTGTTTTACGTATGATATATGTCCGTAAAAAATTAATAATACGGTACCCTTTTGCATATAAAATCTCACGATGTCGTGACATACATACGTAGAATTCTAATTTCGAAAGAGTACAATTATTAATTGTTTATGGATAGCATACAACGGGAAATATATAGATATACAACAAAAAATTATATATAAATAATAAAGATGTTCTAACAGAGCGTTTTTCTATATTATTTACTGCACACACGACAGATATGCTAACCTCATATATGTCACTGTTTTAATATCTCATTATGTGTTTTCAGTATCAAACATATTTGAAAGTTTACAAGATTTTGCTCTTCCCACAAAATGACATTGGATAAGTATTCTTTGCTAATGTGATAGAGCTTGGGTATTTTAGTAATGTGAGACAGGTTCTTAAATATAAGTAATAAGAGACATAATTAGAGATGAATATTTTTGTTATATTTTCATAGTTTATAATATAAGAGTATGTATATGTAACATAAACCTAATAATTTTCAAGTCATTAATCAATCTCTTTTATTTACAGTAGGATCTTTATGCTAGAAATAATGCATTTTTGGGTCTACGCAACCTAAAGGAAGACTGAATTGTAATGATGACAATTATACTGGTAATATTGCTGTATGAATGAGATTTTAATGTCACGCTGCCTATTTAATATTATATCATGTTTATTTTTATTTTAAGCAGGCAAAAGTAATAGACATACTAATTTGCAAACTAGGGATCCAGCTTGCATCGAATGTCTGGAGAGAATCCATTAACAAAGCACGAGATTCTTTTAAGCAAGAATTCATTATTATTGTCTCCGCTATTAGAATCTTGTGAAATGTTGTGGAAACATCAACACTCAGCGATCATGTATTAGATTTATTCGAGAAGCACTAATATTTTTTTAGTTGCGACATATGTTTGGAGAATCATATTTATGTTTTGAGTTCAGATCATGTACTTATGATAGATTAAAGTAGTTTAATGTAAGCAAATGCAAGCCTAAAAAATGCAATATTATTTGTTGCATATATCACATACTAAAGATTTTATAATGTATTTCATGTATGTTTCTGATGTTACTGAGAACTTCGTTTGTGGTTGCCCATTAATTTGTAAAGCAGGTGGTCTAATATCATTAGCTATCCTCAAAGAATATAATTTAGAGAATACAAAATATGGGATTCAATGTAAATCCATTATTACTGTCCAGATTTCTAAATCCATTGAAAGATAACAAAAACATAAATGGTTAGCCAGTCATATGCTGGATTTATTGAGGAATAAATAATATTTTTCTCAATTTCAACATATCCCAGACAGCACAAGGATGTCCTTAGGACATCCAAAGGACATCCAGGACATACATGTATGATATTCTCAGGATATTCCATTGTAATCCTCAGATCTCCTCTGGATGTCCTGAGGAAGAGTAAATGATAGCCATATATTAACCTCTGGAGAATCCAGGGAGATCCTGTGGAACATCCTAAGGATTTTTATGGGATATGTTAAGGATATTTTTCGTATGTTTCAACGAGCAAATTTTAAAATTTAAATATAAATTAAAATTATGTTTTGTTATTTACTGCCAATATTAAAAATCTATTAAAAATAGTTCACCGTTCTTTAATATTTGAGGCTTTCGTGCTGTACATGAATATTTTAGGTTTGACTCACAGGTTTGAGTTGTGTAATATTTTCTAAACAATCCAATATCTGAATTCCCTATGTTAGGATTGAATCAGAAATTGAACTGATAGAAAATAATTACATTTGTAATTTCCTGTCAGTTGCTTTTTGCAAGCTTTATATAATTCTCATGACCATATCTCAAATACGAGTTCGCGTGTCGCATAGCGGTAAACCAATGAACTAGCGGTTGAATACTATTGTTTGTAAAGTTTTTGGAATGTTGCGAACAGTAACATTTCTCATGAAATATTAAATAAATAATAATTTTGGATATATGAAAATGTGCGCATCAAATTCAATTATTAATATTAAACGAAATTAATGTTAACAATTAATTGCACATGTATATATATCCTCTGGAAATCCAAAAGACATCCAATATAATGGACAGGGCAGATATATCCTACGGACATCCAGGGGTTATCCACTGGACATTTATAGGACATTAATACTTATTATAATACTTGAGATTTCTAAATTATATTAAATAGCCGACACAACTAAAAATAATTATGTATGCATATTAAATTTTTATAAATTTATTTATAATAATATCTTAAAACATCCTATGTCCTGAACCGTCCTGGACATATTCAGGATGATCCTGAGGATGTTTTGTGCTGTCTGGGACGTTTAAAAATCAGATTTATGTTTGGAAGATTATAAGTTATATATTTCTGATAAAGTAAAATGATTTAATGTTCAAGATTCAAAATGCAATATTATGTATTCTTTATGTCACATTGCTAAATGTTTCATTATATATGTATATCTAGTGTATGTCTCACACGATATATCAACATGTTCAAAGCAGAACTTCAGAAATGATACTTTGATAATTTGACATTTCGTACTTGCCATGTCTATAAAAAGTATTACTTGCTTACATGTAACGCACTATTAATAGAAGAGCAAGGATATCAAAAAATATGAGTAGTAAATTAACATATAAAATCAATATAAGTAATTAATTATAAAATATGCATATAATGTTTTAATATCCCAGACAGCACAAAACATCCTCAGGATCATCCTGAATATGTCCAGGACGGTTCAGGACATTTGTAGGATGTTTTAAGATATTATTATAAATATATTTATAAAAATTTAATATGCATACATAATTATTTTTAGTTGTGTCGGCTATTTAATATAATTTAAAAATCTTAAGTATTATAATAAGTATTAATGTCCTATAAATGTCCAGTGGATAACCCCTGGATGTTCGTAGGATATATCTGCCCTGTCTATTATATTGGATGTCTTTTGGATTTCCAGAGGATATATATACATGTGCAATTAATTGTTAACATTAATTTCGTTTAATATTAATAATTGAATTTGATGCGCACATTTTCATATATCCAAAATTATTATTTATTTAATATTTCATGAGAAATGTTACTGTTCGCAACATTCCAAAAACTTTACAAACAATAGTATTCAACCGCTAGTTCGTTTGTTTACCGCTATGCGACATGCGAACTCGTATTTCAGATTTGGTCATGAGAATTATATAAAGCGTGCAAAGAGCAACTGACAGGAAATTACAAATGTAATTATTTTCTATCAGTTCAATTTCTGATGCAATCCCAACATAGGGAATTCAGATATTCCTAATTCAGCCAAACCTAAAATATTCATGTACAGCACGAAAGCCTCAAATATTAAAGAACGGTGAACTATTTTTAATAGATTTTTAATATTGGCAGTAAATAACAAAACATAATTTTAATTTATATTTAAATTTTAAAATTTGCTCCTTGAAACATACGAAAAATATCCCTAACCCAGTAAGCAATTTGATAACAAATTGTTGCCAAATTGGCATCAAATTCGCTCAAAACTTGGTAACAAATCCAGTGCCATTTGTGTCCGCATTAAGCTTGTGTTTTGGTGACAAAGCTTGTTGACATAACCTGACAGCAAATTGACGGCAAAAACCGAGCAAAGCTTGACATGATTTGACGTCAAATTGATGGCAAAAATCGAGCAAGATCTGCGCAAGACAATCTGATAGCAGATTGTCAGCAAAAACCGAACAAATTCTGCAGCTTTTGGCCATTCATATAAAAATATATATTTAAATAGATTTAAAGCCTTAACCCTAAGTAATAAAATGATGATAAGTTTTGGTCATAAAATGACCATTAGATAATTAGACATTATATAAAATCATATATTAATATGTTAAAACATATAGGTAAATTCAAATAACTTAATTTATAAAATTAAAGATCTTTTTGGACAGAAATTGTTTGAATAAGTGAAAATCGAACAATTATCTGTCCGATTTGCAAAAAATCAATTCAATATCTGAATTTCCTGTATAAGAATTGTGTCAAAAATTGAACTGATAGAAATATATATATTATAATATTATTAGCATTTTGTAGGCTTTATGTACACTCATGACAAGAATTTGAATACGGGTATAGATAATGAATAACGCGCCGCATAGCGATAAGCGACTGAACTATTTTATAATACTTTGTAATAAGCTGCAGATTTTGTTCGGTTTTTGCTGCCAATTTGCCATCAGATTGCGCACTCCAGATCCTGCTCAGTTTTTGCCGACAATCTGATGTCAGTCATGTCAGCAAGCTTTGCTCGGTTTCTGCTGCCAATTTGCTGTGTAGTTATGTTAGCAAGCTTTGCTTGATTCTTGCCGGCAATCTGCCAGCTTAATCGGTAATAACAACTCTTGTACCAAATTTGTAGCCTTTTTGCTGACAATAATTTGTAGCAAGCACTTGACAATATCTGTTAGAACAGACCTGGCTGACTGGGTAACATATCCTATAAAAATCCTTAGGATGTTCCACAGGATCTCCCTGGATTCTCCAGAGGTTAATATACGGCTATCATTTACTCTTCCTCAGGACATCCAGAGGAGATCTGAGGATTACAATGGGATATCCTGAGGATATCCTACATATATGTCCTGGATGCCCTTCGGACGTCCTAAGGACATCCTTGTGCTGTCTGGGTGATAAACGCTGAATTATCTACAACTGATAGAGGTTGGATATCTTCAATAATAAAACGTAGTATAACAGCATCTAACATTTTTTGAGTAATTGCGACATTTCCAGAACCCCATTTTCTAAAATTTGTTGTCTTTTTTTAACTGGATTTTCTAGGACATCTTCATTACGTCTTTTAGTTATTGCCAGTTCTACTTTTGCTTTTTCTAAATCTTTTAATTTGTATGGATGTTTTGCCTATTAATTTAACATATATTTGTATATATTAAAGTATTAGTATTAAATAACAAAAAATTAATTTTGATATAAAATATAAAATACACGCATAATAATAAATTTCATAAATACATACAATATAATTCATTTCATAAGTTATATAAGAAAATATAGATTTGATTGATGAAAGAAAGCAGAAGAAAATAAGAATATATTTAAGAAAAAAATAACCATAAAAATTTTAAAGGAGAAAACAAAAAATTGAAACAGATTGCAAAAGTTATTGATGCATTAATATATACATAAATATATTAAAAGATGAAAACTCTGAGAGAGAGATATGTGCTTTTGTAATTCAAACAATTAAAAGTTATCTTAACAAAAGCATAAATGTAACTTTAAACCATCATTGTTGATTCATGCAAAATGTCATATTTTTTCTATACGTACTGTTTTATGTTGCATTAAATAAGTCAAAAAATTTGAAAAAAGTAACGATTAAAGTAACTGTTAAATTCGTTACTCATTACCGAAAAATGTAACGAAGTTACTTTTTTCGTTACAAATAAAATTTGTAACGCCATTACCGTTACAGTTACCGAAAAAAAGTAACTGTAACGGTAACGGCGTTACAAGAAACGCGTTACTTCCCAACCCTGATGAAATACACCGATACAAATATATAAATATATCTATTCTAATATTTCTAATAATTCCATATTTCAACATATGTATATGCATTATATGTGATAGTACGTACATGTAAACCTTCAAGCATTATTATTACAAATATAATTATCATATTGATACAAGATTATTTCTCTGAAAAATAATGTGTTCATATGAACACTGCAGGGTTGGGAAAGTTACTTTATAAAAGTAACTCGTTACCGTTGCCGTTATTTTTTCTAAAAAGTAACTCGTTACCGTTACTCGTTACTAATTTTAAAAAGTAACTCGTTACCGTTACAGTTACTAAAAAGTAACGAGTCGTTACAATTTCCGTTACTTTTTTACAATACAAACTAATAAATTATTTTGCATAAGAAAAACTTTTAAAAAATTGTAAGCAATATTTCATTCAAGGTTTATTACAAAATAAATGATTAAATTTTATCGAAATTCTTTATTAATTTTTAATAAAATTTGTTGCTCCATAGTATCATCATTTAAATGCCCTCTTTGTGGTGTTAATACAGAGCCACCGATGCTAAACATTCTTTCTACAGATGCACTGCTTGGTAGAGCTGTATTATATATAATAAAAAGTTTTTTTAAGTTTTGGATAGTCGTTTAACATTTCTATATTACAATTATTTGATTTTAAAAACCGTTGCGATTCTTCTTGTTCAGATTCATTTTGCACCGTTTTTTGCTCAAAAATGAAAAAATCATCGTGATCGTCAGATTTTCCAGCTTTTGAAGAATTTTCAGTTGATCGGATTCCCAATAAATCCTCCAAGTAATTTTCAGCACGTTTTCTTTTTTCTCCGGTTAACCAGTTTAACTTAAATTTTGGATGTAAACATGCTGCTATTATTAATTCTTTTGTTTCAAATATTGTAAGAAATCTAAAATCAAATATAGTAAATTAAGCGACATTGTTTGTTTTATTGAAATTAATACTTTTGAATCAATAGTTTAAAATAAAATAATATTTTTCAATTAAATCCTTATTTAAAATTAAATAACATATGTATTAATCAAATTAATAAGTTACCTTTTATTTAAACCTTGCTGAATAGCTTCAACTAATGAATGGCAATCTATAAGGTCAGATTTATTGAGATTTTCTAATTTTCGTTGCAAGGTACTTAGAACTGGTAGTAAATGAGAGCTCTGCTTTTCCGAAAATATAAAGCTCTCATTGGATATCGCGCGTCGCGTCATCGCACTGGTCTGCAAGAGCCATAAGTTGATCAATCACATTCAAGCATTTTTACAACATAATAAGAATGCTAATTGGTCGATTTGCTTACGGCTTTACGGTTAAGATAAAAATTTTATCACGCACAATAGCAAGAATAATATCTTAAATAAATCAAAAAATTTGAAAAAAGTAACGATAAAAGTAACTGTTAAATTCGTTACTCGTTACCGAAAAATTTAACGAAGTTACTTTTTCCGTTACAAATAAAATTTGTAACGCCATTACCGTTACAGTTACCGAAAAAAAGTAACTGTAACGGTAACGGCGTTACAAGTAACGCGTTACTTCCCAACTCTGATAGTTATGTATATATTCGATTCTTACATGTTTTGTAATAGTAGTAAGAAAATTGTTAATAATGCTTAATAACTTGCGATCTTAAAATATAATTCCGGACTCGATTCCTTAATCATATAAGCTGTTTTGCTTAAATAGTTCTTGATGATATCAATATTTTTAGTGCAACTTAAGAATTTAGAAATTTTATTATCAGTTTTGTTCTTACATATTATACAAGTCTTGCCAAATAGAGTCTGTCTCGCACGAAAACAAACCATTACGATATGTCCATTCTTTCCACCATAGTAAAAGTCTATAACGGAGAAAATAAAATTCTGTTATAAAACTTTAGCATATAATTCTGTGTAATCTAATTGAATAACTTTTAATCTCTAACATTGTAAAATATAAGAAAGCAGGTATAAAAATGCTATAAATGTAATATAAAAAATATGTTTTCTAGGGTCCGCAAAATGTTGCATTAATTCATTTTTGACTTCTTCTAAACACTCCCGGCGATGTAATAAACATGCTCATTTTGCAGCCTCTTGCCTTAAACATTTTTCATGCTCATCTTCGTTAGGAATTTCTGTGTAATTAATTTTCTCCAACATCCTGTAATGTATTCCGCATCATTATCTAAAAATTATTGTTCAATAATATAAAGTTTTATATTTATTTTTGTTACCATCCTATTTGTTACTATCCTTTTTTTTATGTTCTATTTTATTTTTCTCTGTTCTATTTTTATAAATCATTATCAGACTACTAGATATAAACTGTGCAGTATGTTTGCAAATTTTTAAATAGCAACAAAATAGCGGAAAGAAAAAATGTATATATGTTTTTGGAAAATATGTATATATGTTTTTCGAAAAAATGTATATATGTTTTATGGAAAATATGAAATTCTTCTTTTTTATTAAATTTCTAATTATAATAAAGATGTCTGTGGCAGAGAAATCAATGCTTAGCAAAAACATTTTATTTATAATAGATCACAACTTTGCGTATTATAGTTCAAAATTTTTTCAGGATGATAAAGAGAGCACAATGAGCATATATACATTATCTCTCACCGATGAATTGAATGCAATTATGATATCCCGAAAAAAGTCCATACATAATTAAATATAATTATATGTGTATAATAACATTGGAAAAAGAGCCATAGTTAAAACAGAGCTATTAGATATGTTCGTTTCAATTTGCCTTTTTATTATGGATATGTGGACAATATCCTCTATGTTTACTGAGATTCTAACTATCTTCAACTCGTTTTATTCGAGGCTACAGTTCACTATGGAGGAAGAAGTAGACAATAAACACAATTTTCTAAACGTCACAATAATTGTAAATAACAATGTAATAGAATTCGGAATAGTATCATAAATCTACCTACTTTAGGAGATACCTGATTTATAAATCTAACCATTCACTATGCCGTAAGAGAGAAACCATCATTGGTTTGGTGGACCGAGCCTTTGTATTGTTATACCCGAGATTTCACCAGAAAAACTTAAAATTGATAATTGCTATTTTCCTAGACAATAGTTATCTTCTGGCTTACATTTCTAGTACGATTTGTGAACGTATAAAATTCTAATTTACAAAAAACCGACCGACAGCTGTGACCAGAGAAAACAATCAACCAGTGGAATCGCATTCAATTCTTTACGATATCTTACATTACTATCTTTTCAAAGCAATCTAAATAAGTTTTTCTACGATCTTGATACGAGATTATCATATGCCGGTTTTGACAAACTTAATGATTTTGTCAAAGTACAAAAAGACTCAATCCTTAAGGATTGAGCACAACAACTTAATGTACAAAATTTTGTGTAAAGATTGCGACGCATTTTATGTCGGACAAACTTGTAGACAGCTAAAGAAAAGGATTTCCGAACGTCGAAATCACATATGTAGAAACATATCAATCAGCTCTGGGTCATTACGAACTACAGACTTGAGATCGATTATGAATTTTACTGGAATGGAGTCGAAATTTTAGACAGTAAAACTTCGCTCGGTAAAAGGCTCGTCTCCGGAGTGCTGTTCATTAAGCGGCAGAAGAATGGCCAGCAGGGTAATACAAAATATTTACACCATTTATGACAAGATGATATGTGAAGAACTTGTCAAAAAATTAATCGATTAAAAAATTTTGAGTTTACATTTAATTTTAAAAATTTAGATTAAATTTTTAAAATTAATTAAATTTGCCACATTCGCCTTGTTTCCAATGTTTTTGTTTTTTTGTCTTGTTTTCGTGATCTTTGTTACGTATCTTCACTGTAGTGGAAAACTTGGCAAAATTTAAAAATTGATGGGTTTGGAAATTAAAAATTGGATTAAAATTTAAAAATTTGGATTGAATTTTAGAAATTAATTAAAGTTATCTCATTTTCCTTTTCCCACCGTTTCTAGTTTTATTTTGTTTTATAGCTTGTTTTTGTGACTTGTACGTATTTCTTCTATAATTGAGAACTTGCCAAAAAATTCAAATATTGATTGATTAGGAAACTTAAATTTTAATTTGATTTCAAAGTTTGAATTGGAAGTAAAGATTAACCAAACTTGCCGCGTTAGTATTTCTCTCGCAATTTTTGCTTTTTTAAATCTTTTGTTTATGATCATCTTTGATCATAAAACAGTTTATGATCGTTGTTTATGTGAACGTACCGACCGGTCAACATGAGTCATCATTACATTTATAAACCATAAACCACCGACAAATATACATATGGCGATGGCGTGTGGATGTTGTTCACTAATTTGTACAGACCTTACGCGAGTTTTAATGAGCCTTTCTTTCTAATTAATTCTAATTTGAAATTTGATTTTTTTTATAATAACAAATATTGTGTAGGTCAAATTTTAAAATTTCGATGTAATCTTTACATATTTATATCCAAGCTGAAGATGGACCACAAAACGGTCCAAGGCGTATATTTTTAATGCACATTTGTTAATAAAATTTAACAATAATTAGTTCGCGCACTAGTATCCGCGCCTTGGCTCTTATCTGCTGGTTTTTCCACATAATTGAAATACATTTGTGCGTATCTTTCACATAAAAATAGATTTTTCAGTTTTAAAAAATATTTTACTCAGAATATGCTACAAAATTATACAGAAAAAACTATATGATACCATTTAAAAAAAAATAACATTGATCTTAAAATTTGCGTCAAAAAATTTTCTCCGCTATTTAATATGTATCTCATAAAATCGTATAAGCACGTATAATTTATTTTTTGAAGAAAATACGTTTTACGAACTCATACGATGTATATAATTTTAACACATTCTAGATAAAATATATTAGTGTACTATATTATATTCTTAGAATGATCTTTTTGAACCGGAAAAATCAATTTTCAAATAGTGGATATACACAAGTATGTTTAAGAAAATAGAAAGAAAAATTTTTACTAGCTTACTACATCATGATTATGTTTAAAATGAAAACAGACAATTCTAGCAAAATTAGAATTCTATAAAACTGTAGCCGCGCCTTCGAATTACACGTCCACATTAACAGAATTTATTTGTTTCGCCGATCGGAGAGATAGGACGTAAATGATTTGAGCGGGTTTAGTTTGTTGAAAAGTGTTTATTCCTTTCGACACCAACTCCCGGACCGTCTTAGGTAATCGCACGCGACAGCAAGATATAATCGGACACGCGAATTATCGTTTTAACTATAACTATATGAGCGTTAGACTTTCGGTGTGCTCCCGGTGAAGGCTTGCGACGAAATGAGTTAACGAAAAGCCATTCTTTCCGATCCCGGTCGATACGTGTACCACAAAAAAGGAGGAATTTCGATCGTTCGACTCCGAGAGCCAATCGGCTATCGACAACGAGGTGTTTGTCGGAATCGAACGATACGAAGAAACTACAAAAACGGAATGAAAACAAGGCTTCGCACGTAACGTCTCGCTTTAGAACGTTCGAGAAACAAAATTAATAATATAATTTATAAAACTCTTACTTTCTCGAACATCCCGCTCGCCTCGTATACCGGGTAGGTTACGAAATAACTGGTTAAATCCTACCAACATAATCGATACACTAAAAAATGACCCGGAGTTAACGCGGAAAAGTCATTCGGATCATCATGTAACGCGGAAATCGGGCGGGAATTTAGGCAAGCCTCGATTTGACACAGCAGCGTAGCGAACTCGATCTGCGATAATGTTCGGGAACCAATCGCTCGTTTCAAATGAAACTTTAATCCTTTGACACCGGCTTCCCAAAGTCCGCCGAAATGCGGAGCAGAGGGAGGTATAAAATGCCATTTTACGTTATCATTAGCTATAGCGTCTTGTATTTGAGGGTCGGCGACAAGTCGCTGAAAGGTAGTGTTTAATTCGCGGTCCGCGCCTTGAAAATTAGTGCCGTTATCACTGTACATGTCGGATGGAAGACCGCGACGGCTTGCAAATCTCCGAAAGGCGGAGAGAAAACCGTTAGTAGCGTAATTATCTACGTATTCTAAATGGACGGCCTTTGTCGAGAGACAAATAAAAACGGCAACATAATATTTTTTGGATCGTTGACCGCGGCCGACTGACAGAATTATATTCATCGGCCCGGCGTAATCGACGCCTGTGTGCGAGAACGGGGCCGAAGGCGTGACGCGGGGCTGGGGGAGATTCCCCATCAGCTGTTGCGAGGTACGTGCGCGTTCGCGTACGCACTTTACACAACTACGTATGAGATTTTACACTGGTGCGCGCTGAAATTATCCAATAATTTTGGCGTAAAATTCTTAACATTAATTGAGTACCTCCATGAAGAGAGGCTTTATGAGCTTGAGCGATTAATAAATCCGAAATTCGATGTTTCGGTAAAATTATAGGGTGCCGTTCATCATAACTGAGTGACGAATTGTCAATCCGCCCGCCAAGGCGAATTAATTTATCTTTCCCGAGAAAGGGATAAAGCGATAACAAAGAACTGGATCTTGGCAGTAAACAATTATCGTTTAACGCTTGAATTTCGGATGGAAAATGACGTTGTTGCACGTAACGGAGCCAAAACAAGGAAGCTTCTTTGAGTTCGGCAGCGGACAAGCACGTCGTATTCACGTTCGTATTGGTCGCGCGACATTTTAGATTATTAATAAAACGTTGCACGCGTGCCGTGACTCGAATTAACTTCTTCCATGTAGAGACTTCGTTCGGTAATTTCCACTCCAGAATGTGTTGAGCATGACAAACGATCGTATTTCGCGTTTCGGTTTCGATTATCTGACGATCGGCCTCAAGTTGATCTTTTAATTTATCATGGATCGGCCACGCGGTAGAAGGGGAACGCAACCAGGCAGGGCCGGCCCACCAAAGTTCGAAATCGCGGAGTTCAGCGGGTGACAAACCTCGCGACGCGCAATCCGCTGGATTTTCTTTAGATGGGACGTGATTCCATTTAATCGACGGCAGCCGAGTTTGTACTTCCGATACACGATTCGCCACATAAGTAGTCCATCTTGATGGATGGCCTCGTAACCATGCGAGCGCGACCGAAGAATCTGTCCATCCGTACATCGGAATATGCTGCAAATTTAACGATTTTTGCGCGAATTCTAGCAATCGAGTTAATAAGACTATGGCATTTAATTCTAGACGCGGCACGCTAATCGTTTTAATCGGCGCTACCTTTGATTTTGCGGTTATTAAGACTACTGAAAACTCGCTGAGCGATCGGAGAATTCTTAAATAAACGACAGCGGCGTACGCGCGATTAGACGCGTCGGCGAACCCGTGCAACTCGATAGCCAAATTTTCCGGATGCATTCCAGTCCATCGCGGAATGCGAATTTCTTTTAAATTTATGAATTCCGCACAATATTTTTTCCAGGACTCTAACAAGTCCGCTGCGATAGGAAAATCCCAATCGAGTTTTCTTAGCCACAGTTCTTGCATCATAATTTTCGCGGTGATTATTACCGGAGAAACCCATCCCAGTGGATCGAAGAATTTCGCGATAAATGATAGTATCAAACGTTTCGTATTCTATTGACCGAAGGTGACTCGATCTGAAAACGAAACGAATCTTCTCGTGGTATCCACTTAAGTCCGAGCACCTTAAGCGTATCATCCTTATCGAATGTACGAGCGATAGCGAGTTCATGCTCTCCCGGAGGAATGTCTGTTAATAATTCTATAGAATTGGCAGCCCATTTGCGTAAATGAAAACCGCCTCGCGCCATCAATTTCGTAAGCTGATCGCGACTTTCCTTTAGCGACGGAACTTCATCGGCGCCAAATAGAACGTCGTCGACGTAAATAAATTCTTGTACTATTGTTTGTGCTTTTGGAAAAGAATG
Organism: Polyergus mexicanus; assembly: GCF_030449975.1. NCBI lineage: Eukaryota > Metazoa > Arthropoda > Insecta > Hymenoptera > Formicidae > Polyergus > Polyergus mexicanus. The sequence continues at coordinate 6,746,169 of NW_027223327.1, read as the reverse complement.
ACCTTCGTCGAGAGATAATTGATTGATAACGCGCATGGCTAAATACGGAGCTGGAGCAGTACCGTATGTAACTGTAAGCAATCGATAAGATTGTATCGGAGAATTAATATTAGATCGCCAAAAAATCCGTAAAAAATCGACATCGTCTCGATGAACGCGGATCTGTCGAAACATCTTTTCGATATTGGCGGTGTACACATAACGAAACTGACGCCAACGAAGGATAATTGAGGACAAATCGCGTTGTAATTTAGGCCCGGTCATTAAATGATTATTTAATGTAGAACCATTGCTCGTTTTGCACGACGCGTTAAATACTACGCGAAGTTTCGTCGTGCTGCTAGACTCGCGTAGTACCGGATGATGCGGTATATACACCGCTTGGTTAAGCGTCGGATTTTCGTCGGAGACAGGTTCCATATGACCCATAGATTTATATTCATTTAAGAAAGAATGATAGGGTTTCGCGAGATCCGGATTTTTTCGTAGGCGTTGTTCTCATTTCGAATAAAGAAGCGCGGCAGTTTCGCGCGAAGATCCTATATCGAGCGGAGGGTTGGTTTTAAATGGTAACCGTATTATATAGCGGCCGTCTTCGGCACGCTGATGTGTTTCGATAAAATGTTGTTCGCATTTTTTATCTTCTTCCGACAGCTGAAGTTCGGAAGAAATTTCCTCGATCTCCCAAAATTTTTGAAGGAGAGAATCGAGCGAAGGAAATGTTACGCAATTTAATGAAGTCGCGGAACCGGTGATTGAATTAGAAGTGCCGGTAGGACCGGATAATATCCATCCTAAAGCAGTAAGCTGGGCCGTCGGAGTTCCGGTCGGACCATGTTTTACCTTTTGCTTTAATAACGATCCATATTAATCTGATCCGATGAGCAGATGGATCGGATGATTGCTAAACGGATCCGGATCCGCGAGAGATAATTTCCGTAAATGCGGCCAATAATCTACGGTTTTAGTCTTTGAGCCAGCATATGACGTAATTTTTTGATATACGAAAGCAGTCAAAGAAAAGGTTGAGGAACCTCGTCCATTACAAGACTCGAGAGTAAGAGACACCTGAGATTTCGCTACGCCACTGTATCGTTCGCCGAAACACTGTACGTGGAGGCTCGCGCGGGAACGTTTCGTGCGCATAGTTTGACACAACGATTCCGAGATAAAGCTAACAGCCGAGCCTTGATCTAACAACACACGAACTTTAAATTTACGTCCTTCGATGGTACGAAGTATTACCCATGCGGTGGCTAGTAACACGTTCGGCGGATTTTTCAGCGGCGAATGAATCGTTTGAACGGAAGCGAAGGCGGTCTCGTTCTTCATCTCAGGGGCGGCTGAGCCGCTCGGTGAAGCGTTAAGCGTTTTGTTTTCCGAAACAGAATTTTCACTAATCTTCTGTACTGGTATATTCGAGTCACGATGCAAGAGCGTATGATGTGCTCGTCGGCACAAATTACAGCGTTTTTTACTCTTGCAAGAGTTCGGGAAATGGCCGACCTTTAAACAATTAAAGCAACATTTGTGCGATTTGAGAAACTGAGTTCTCTGTTCGACGGATTTACGCTTAAACTCGTCGCATAACATCAAATTATGATTGCCGGAACAATTCAAACATTTTTCGGTGGCTACGTTATTCACCGAGGCCCGATTAGAGCCTTTATTTTTATGAGACGAAGTATCGGCATTTAACTTAGAATGTTCGGTTAGTCCTCGAATTCGCAGCGTCATAAAATCTCGAATCTCTTCATAAGTCGGAGATGCGGTTGATTTACCGCGTTGCAGATTCCACTCATTACGTGTGCGTGGACTAAATTTTTGCGAAACAATATAGACTAATAAGTCATCCCATTTTTCAACAGGTCTGCCTAAATTTGTTAACGCGGCTAATGACGCGGCAACGGTATCGCGTAAACCTTTGAGTTCGACAGCGGATTCCGTTTTCATAATAGGCAAATCAGCGAAAGCATGAATATGCGCATGAATAATCGCGTTTTGATTATCGTACTCTTCGATAAGTAATTTCCACGCACCATCGTAATTTGTGTCTGCAATCTTAACATGATTAATTAATACAGCGGCTTCGCCCGTGATACTGGCTTTTAAATAATGTAATTTCTGCGTATTCGACAGCGATTCTTTCGAGGCGACGAGCGATTCGAATATTCCGCGGAAGTTTCCCCATTCCGCGAAATTACCGGAAAATTTCGGCAACGGGATTCGTGGTAATTGCAATGAAACCGCACCAGACAATTCGCGAGAAGAAATGGTATAGTTAAATACTATTATTTTTTTTAACAAGATTGTTACACCCATTAACTACAATTATTATTAAAATATGAAAAAACTGATTATTGTATAAAAAAAAGATTTTAAATAAATATATTATTTCAATGCACAAGTATTTTATTCTTATTCCTAAAATCACATTGTAAAACAACAATTATATAAGGAACATATAATGAGCGATTGTTTTTTTTTACAACTAGTACTACTAATACCAAAACACATTTTTCATTATTCTCCAGCTTAATGACGTTTTATATTTACAAATTTTTCTTTTCATCAGTGCTCATATAATGTATTTTGTATTCAATTTCCATTAAAAGATACGCGTAAAATAAAATTTATATAATTTTATTTATATATTACAATCCTCTTCAATTAATAAAATTAGTTTTTTTTTTTGGGTATACAAATCAAATTATTTCATATATACATATTATATAAAATATTAATAAATAAGTTTCATATACAATATATATAATATATCCATTATCGTCAATTTCTTTGCGGTTTACGTGCGTAAATTTCCAACATATCATATATATCGACATCGGTTTCGTTAAAATCTGGAATATTACGATAAACACGCTGAACTCTTTTTTCTATATTAATAAATTGATGTGTGAGCTCATTCTTGATGTCTTTTTGCTGCTTAGATGACATGTTGTCCATAAATGAAAGGCCAGAAAAGATATACGCTGTCAAAATAAATAATAATTTTTATATGTAAAATTATTATATATAAAAATAAATAAAAAATTAATTAAATTATTGATATGATTTATATTATTATTAAATTACTTAATAAAAAAGACTTTTTCTATACCATTAATATTTTCCATCATTTATAATCAGTATATAAGTATGATTGGTAAATGTAGCATGAAGAGTAAAAGTACTTACGTAAAAGATAATTTGAAGTATATTTCATTAATGGCGCAGGACGATAGTACTGAATTATAAATCCGAAGAATTGAAGCAATTGCCTTACTTCTCTCGCAGGATTAATAGAATAATGAAATGGTGCCATGTATTCCTTCAGGTACCATGTAAATATAAGAATAATAATGAAAGATATGTAGTGGAAACATGTAAAATAATATTTAAAATATCGATATATCTATATCTATACCTTAAAATATGATCCGAAAGTTTGATGATTCACCATACGTCTATATAACGTGAACGCATCGTGAATTGTTACGATACACATATGAAAGTTTCCACCAGGTTTCAGCATTTTATAAACATTTTCAAATTCTTGACTGTTAAATAAAGAAAATAAATACAATTATTGCTATAAGTTATGCATGTGTTAAAATATTTCTGGATAATTAAAATTTACTTTAATCTAGTCCCAATTTAATAATAAATAATAAAATATTGAAATCAATTGACATAAAGCGTTTTTGCATTTAAAATGTTATTATTTTATAATAATTCTTTGGATAAATGTTGACAAAATTATCGAAAGAAGGGAATTACATGAAAAAAAAAAAAAATCTTCTTTTCTCTTTTACAAAATATAAACTTATTTTCTACTTACAAAATATTAGTACGAGCATGCACAGTGGGAAATGAAAATATATGATCAAATTGGCCGATATATTCTTCAGGCAAATGTTTTGTCTGAATATCCAGAACTTTAAAATCGATTTGTCCATTGTTTCTATAATTTCTTCTTGCGTATTCGATCATGGTTTCCGAGCTATCAGTACCTTTAAGTCGTACGTAATAATCAAATTAGAAAAAAATAATTTTATCTTAATATATTATTATATATATTCTTTTATAATTTATTATATTTCTTACCTATTATTGTCGATCTTGGTTGAAGTTTTGGCAAAAGACAGTATCTTGTTGTGTATCCGCTACCACAATTAATTTCCATGCACATCCCAGGTAATAATAAACTTCTTTGTAATAATTTGCAATTTTGAATATACAATTTAACATTTAATTGTTTCAAAGTAAATTCTGGATTGAATTCCATGTTTTTAGATAGTTTAAGAAATATCACGTGTGTTGATAAAAAATTAAAAAATACGGTATACTATAATATATTCGGTAACAACCTGTGTCACACACGCACACACATACACACCGAATGCAACAGAACAGTATGCCGCAGCCTGACCTGTCTGAAAACTAGCATCTATCCGGCATCCCCACTTAGGTAGATTTTGGCAAGTGGAAAGTGGGGGGAACAACTATTGTAAACTGCGCAAGCGTTAGATATTTCAAAAGTACACATACCATATTTCTAAAAAAAAACTTTCTAATGGAAGATAAAGAAAATTTTTAAAGAATTGTTGAAGAAATAGTTTTGTAAACACAGATATAAGATCAATGCGGTTAGCCGAGCAATTGATCTTTCCTGCTAACGATTATACAATTAATTCAAAATAAATTATAGAATTTCTTTAATTGTCGTGAAGAGAGAAACGATACATAGTTTAAACAAAAATTTTATGCAAATTCTCAATATCATAAAACGGCTTTTAAACCGAAATGAAAATGTGTGAAATTTTTAATAATAATAATTTATAAATATACAATATATTCATACACGTGGTGGAACTATGCTCGTACTCGTAACAGTTTTATCAGTCTCTAAACACTGAGCGTACTCAATTTCTCGTTCGTGAACGAGAATGAAAAAATACTAAGCTTTGAAATAAAATATATTTATGTCTTATACTTATTTTTTTAATAATAAAAATCTTTTCTTCATATTTCAATAGTAACGGTTATATTTCAATTGTAACGATAGCGATAACGAGAAAGATAGCTGAGAGATAGAAATAGCTATTAAGATATCTAATGTTGTATTTGGACAAATCACTCCACGATTAGAAAAAGAAATATAACAATGATAATAACGAAAATTGGCCAAAAAGGATAAGTTATAAGGAAGCTAACATTGTTTCTTGATAAATAATCGCGATTAAAAATATATTCGTCTGTATTTTTTTTTTCTATCTATTTATTTATATACGAGTATCAACGCCATGCGATTGCTTTGATTACAATAAGTCACACACATTGCATAATTTTAACATATAATCTACAGTAAAATTTTGAAAACATTATACAGGGTGTTCCATTTTAATTTCCTCAGGCAGATATCTCAAAAACCAAGCCCGGAAGAGAAAAATGTTTCAGACGAGAGTTGTGTGGCTTCAAGGGGGCCATAAGACGGTGACAATGATTTGATCTTGGAAAATCATTTGAAGGTCATGTGAAGGTCAACTTTAAAATCTTAAATGGAAACCCCCATTTTTTATTTAGCATTTTTGTAGCTAACATCGAGAGCTTTCCAAAACACTATAATAAAGTATTTTTTTATTAAGTACTTTTTGAGTTATTTTATATTTTAATCTGACATATTTTGATATAAAAAATTAAATATCTCGTAAAATATTTAGTTTTTGATAATCTTACCGTAATACTTCTATGTACAGAATAATGAGCCAAACAATTAGTATAAAAAAAAATTGTTTTTAAGAAAATTATTTACAATGTATTTTTTTAAACAATTATTTGTTTTTTTTTTTGGCACTAATTAATTTGTCTCATTATTCTGTACATAAAAGTATTACGGTAAGATTATCGAAAACTGAATATTTTACGAAATATTTTATTTTTTATATCAAAATATGTCAGATTATAATATAAAATAACTCAAAAAGTACTTAATGAAAAAATACTTTATTATAGTGTTTTGAAAAGCTCTCGATGTCAGTTACAAGAATACTAAATAAAAAATGGGGGTTTCTATTTAAGATTTTAAAGTTGACCTTTACATGATCTTCAAATGATTTTCCAAGGTCAAACCAATGGTACCATCTTATGGCCCCCTCGAAACCAAACAACTTTTGTCTGAAAAATTTTTCTCTTTCGGGCCTGGTTTTTGAGATATTTGCCTGAGGAGATTAAAATGGGACATCCTGTATATATATATGTATATATATATATAATTTTATTTTTCTTAAATATACTTAAATGTTTATAACTTCAAAACTAAACTTTTAAAAAGGTACACTTTAATGTAACAGGTTCAAAAAAATCAACGTTAATTACATAGATCAAAAGTACAATATTTCAAAAATAGACTGTGAAAATATTAAAGTCGAATTCGTAAAATTCGTAGAAAGTGTAAAAGAGATAGAAATTTGAATGAAATGGAAAGTCGTGGATTAGGATTTAAAATCGCCGTCATGTTAGAGAAAATCCATTTGGATCCTTTTAAAAGCTATTATCCCGTACTAAAGATAATGAAAATATGAATCATCGTGATCGGACAATAATGCAAAATATTCACCGGTTTCTATAATGAGAAACGGCTATCGAGAGCGATGTGTCGTAGCTTAAAATGATTCAAAGAAGCTTGTACGAAGCCCGTAAAATGGAAAGAGCAATCTAGCAAGACTTTTCCAGCAAAAGGAAAGCGTACTTTGCGATAAATCCGGAATAGCAGACAAAATATACATATCAAATCCAATTGTAAGTATCGTAAAATTTTATCAAAAATTTTAAACGATGGTACGAAGACCGAAATATTAATGTTCACTCAAGGTCATTTATCAAATACAGACTGACAAACTTTCTTTTATTTTCTGTGATTATACGCTCATTGTGTATGATTCATGTATACTCGCGTAGACCGACAATAAAAATGACAATAGAAAGTGAGGATTTTCAAAGAAAATGTTTTACGAGCGTGTAAATCCGACAGGGAAAGTTAAAGACAAATAGATATTACAATTGAACGACAAACAGATGACAGGATAGACAAGACAATTTTCGAGCATATGTTCATTCAAGCGGCATGTCATATGTCAAAAGAATGTTTTCTACGTAAATTATAAATAAATAAATAAGATAAAAATGTTGTAAATTGACAAAAAATTTGTTGCACGATTTCGATAAATCTTAAAATTTTCCTTTTCTCATGTTACATTTGTAAAAATTTTTGAATAGAATAGCGTTTTTTTTTTTTTCAAAGTTATATCCTTTAACGTTTGTAAGAAACTTTTTTTCTTTTTAAAATAGGAACTTTCTATTGTCATCTGTCTCAATCTATGTATGTACCAATTATATATTATATTATAGGCTGACAATAGCCGAAAATAAAAATTTATGGTTTTATAACTCCATAAGTTCGTAAGCCCATAATGTTGTAAATCATAAATGCCCATATAAATTTGTTATTTTTGTGCATGTTTTGTTGCTTTTGAGAATTTATTTGTAAAATCATAAACTTTTCAGAAAATAAAAAAAAAAAAAGAAATGGAATCACTGTTTTCGAAACTTAATGTTAGAATATTTCCTTAAATATGCAACGTGACTTATATCGCGATGAACCTCTTAGCATTAAAAATCATACATAAATAAATAAATATAAAAGAAAAAGAACACAAAAACCTTATTAGAAAAAAAGAAAATTCTACAGTATTTTTTATTTTCTCTCATCAGTAGACAATTCTCTGTATGAAATATATGTATCATTCTTTTAGAAAAAATTTCACATTTACACATTTTTTATTTCATATTTGTGATTTTTGACATTTGAATCCTGTTGTTGAGAAAAAATACGATATAATTAAAACTAATCAAATAATTGATTTTATATTATTGATTTATAATCGATTAAGCACAAATATAAGAGCTCCTTCAGTTTATAAATTATGTTTTGTGCGATGTATAGTTTATAGGCATAAAATCATAGACGTATAATATATATTATATTATGTCTATCTCTTTCTAAAAAAGGCATTAAACCTCGAACTCGAATATATTGAAGCCTCTTTTTCGCGATGCTGATTGGCCGTCTCATTTGTGCGCTGCGACTTGCTTCATTCGTGTTATTTGCAACTGTCAAATCATGCGAATTTTGACAGTTTGACAATTTGTGAGAGAAAAAATTGAAGTTAGGAAAGAAAAGTTAAAAAAATTGGGAAACGTCCATAAGTAAAAGCGCGCGTCTATGTTGTTCTAGTGCATATATAAAATTAGTACAGTTTCGCTAATATTTGTTTAATAAAAAAAATAAATATGACTATTTCTCCTTACTTCAAATTGCAGATTGACAGAAGACATTTGAAGATACGTTGCTCAATTGACATTTAACAACATCTTCCATCTCATAGTTAATAATAATTGTTATTACAAAATCAAAATCAGAATCAATTATCTTGACACTATGTCAAAAATGGTCATGGATGAAGAAAAAGAAGATAAATTTATGATCGAGATGGAAGGAAGAATGTACGCGCCTTTAGAGTGGGATTCACCGGCAATATGCAAGATACAGGATCTCAAAGAAGCGCAGTATGAAGAAGCTCTGCGTCTGATAAAAGTTTAGCAGCGCGAACGGAAGAATCTGAAAAGAATAAAATAATCCCGCGTGATAACTTGATTGCGTTAATCAATCTAGTTTTTTATTTCAATCATTCAACGAATGAACAAAGCTTCTTGTTGTCTGCTCCATATTTTCTCCCTTTTGTAAAAATCTTTTTTCGAGATGAATTCTTCGGTTAAAAAAAATCACGTTTATTTTACTCGACTATTCGCATTACTGTCAATAGTAAATTAGAATAAGTATCTCCATTTTGATTGTAAGAATGCACTTTTTTATGCGATGCATAAATAAAATATTAAATCGATTAGCGATCGAAATTTCGCTTCAACATCGCTCCCTCTCACTTTAACAATAATTTAATTCGATTACATTGTAGAGAATAATATGAAGATAAAAATAATCCCCTTATGAATATTACGAAAATGAAAGTTGATTCTTGTGCAGCATCATTTCTTTCGAGAGGAGCCCATGTGCAAAACGGTGTCCTTACTGCAGGATGAGAAATCTGTCAATGTATATCTCGATCTTATAAAAACGTGGATGAAAGACACCACCAGCTTGGTAGCTCTTAGTCTGGCATCGGGACGTGTCGTCGGAGTCGCTGTTACGCGAGTTAATAGTGATTCAGATAAATCCGATACGTATAATCGAGTGCAGGTACGTGTGTTATTATTATAGAGATAAATAGAGATGAATAGAAAATAATGTCTATTCGAGACATTTAAAAATGCGACACAAAACTATAATATCGAATATCAATATACATTAATATGCTTCAATATATTTTTTTTTTTTTTGTATAAAAATATCTTATGTAAATAGATATTATATAAAAATTATAACCTGTTACATTAATAATTAAATATATTATATTTAATATATATATATATATATATATATATTATATTGTATTTATTAAAAATAGATATATTATATTTATTTTTTAAAATAAGTATATAATATATATCCAAAATTTTTGATTTAGAATTTCGAGGGAAAGGCCTTGGAGAAAATTATGAGCTTAATCAGCGCTTTAATAAAACAAACGGACGCGTACAAAGAGCTCGAATGCAACGTGTATTTTCGAGTTCATATCCTATGCGTTCATCCGTCATATCAACAGAAGAATATTGGTGCCGCCCTCTTGAATACTTGCGTCCAAGTCGCGTCCACGCTGAATTTAGCGGCCATCGGTGGCGTTTTCGCGTCAGGTCGCAGTCAATCGCTCGCGTTAAAACATGGTTTCCGTCTCGTCACGGAAATCCGTTACAGTCGATGGATTATCGACGATCACGTTGTATTCGATGATACCGGCAAAGGGAATTACTCGGCCGCTTTTATGGGGATGCGAGTGTCTACCGAGGAATCGCTACGCAAGTCCTGAGATCAAAGAGGATCCTCAAGTAAGAATCTGATAAATTGATATCATGTATCGATTGAAAAAATCGAGAAAATTATGTTTTTTTACCCTACGAATCATCGCAAGAAATCAGATTTTTTTTACAAGATTAATATATTTATTCTGACAATTAATACAGATATTTTTTAAATGATCTATATATATATATATTTTTTTTTTTAATATTCCGACGATAATATTTAGCTTTTCGTAAACATTTATTGAACTGTGTTTATGTCAAATGCGTATAGAAATGCGCGCATTGAAGAAACTGAAACTTGCTTTCGCGGTGCAGCGATAGAGCGCGCTGATGTCGCGCGAGAGCGGTCGAGTCCGGGTCCGTTCGAAATGCGTGAAGGTGCGCGCGCAGTCGACGATAGGATGCGCAGTGGGACGGTCGCTGACAGCGTACCGAGTGCCGGCAGTCAGTGCATGACGGCCCGAGGCTTGTATCGAGATATATCGTGACTGTTCGCGCTCTCAATCTCGCGAGAAGTACGCCGCCAGTCCCGGGCCGCGCGATACTCGTTACGGGTAGAGGAACGCGAGTGAATCTTCCGTTGTACTTTGTCGCGTGCGTGTCCATCTCGACGTCCGGGAGTCGTGCGGTGCGTGATTACGCGGTGTACGACGGTAATCTTGGAGTGGACGGATTCACAGCGGAGGAGCCACACCGGTGCGACAAGAGACGAGAGAGAGAGAGAGAGAGAGAGAGAGAGAGAGAGAGAGAGAGAGAGAGAGAGAGAGGGCGGGAGTGAGCGACGAGTCATCCCGGTGAGTACACGGATCTCTTTTCAGTATATACGAACTTGACGTAAAAATCTTTTACACGACAGACACCTGACTCTTTCAATACACTGGTGCTGGTTTGTCTCGTGGACTCTTTCGCACGCTTGCGAAAAGAGCACGTCGGTCATTAATTAATGATTATATTTTATTACTGCTTCATTTTGCTTTCGATTATTACGACTCTGTAATAAAGCACTCGGAACATAGGTACATAAAATATGTTATCGACTTTTGCAATATATTTGATTCATGCGCATCCGCGCTCCACTCGTATAAAGGACATCTGAAATAATGGACAATTTCGAAACATTTGTATTATTTGAAATTGAAAACGATAACCCTCTGCGTAAATGTGAAATAAATTAAAACGGATCGATAGAAATTTATTACCGAAAATAATAACGATGGTAAAATAAAAGAAAGATACAATTT